>NC_056739.1:1458307581-1458327581 GCF_019279795.1 Protopterus annectens
TGGGCTGTCTGTATGGAAAGTGACTCCTGCTATATTTGGACTTTGAAGGACTAATCTGATTTTGTGAAGCAAATTAGTATCATACCTTTCAATTGTCCCTGTTTTGCCTTATAGTTTTGCTGTGTCATGAGGACTGAAGTCAGTCAATAATACAAGCATTAGTGTTTTATATTTTTTTCAGAAATGCATGTTAATGCAAAACTTGCTATTCAATCAAAGTAGCTATAACAGATGGGTACATGGGCTGTCTGCATATGAAAATGGGAGTCTGATGCTACTGAATCATTGTTTTGGCTTTGGAGGACAAATGTGATTTTTGTAAAGCAAGTTGGTATCATACCTTCCAACTAACCTTAATTTTGCCTCAAATTTTGCCAGCCCCTTCTAAAATGTTTAATTTTCTGGTAAGTCACTGAGGATTACAGTTGTTCAGTAATACTAGATATCATAGTCTCATGCTTATAGTTTAGAGAATGCATGTTGATGCAAAACCCATTGTGCTATTAAAATGCTGTGTACAGGGGCTGTGTCTATATAAAAATGACAGACTGCAGTCATTCTGGTCATTATTCTTGCTTTGCATAGCTAATGTGATTTTTATGAAGCAAGCTAGCGGCATACTTCCCAACTGTCTGATTTTGTAGAAAATCACAGGTTTTGATTTTTGCTTGGTAAATTGCTAAGAATTAAAGTCAGGCAATAATGCCATTTGTTAACAGTTTCCAAATTCATATTGTTCAGAAAATGCATCTTGATGCAAGACCTGTTGTTTGGTTAACCTTTTAAATGAATTAAAGTTATATTTAAAATTGTTCCTGATTTTGGGCCTTTGAGTCACCATTACTTTTGTTCAGCCTTTACATTTTACTGTAGCTACTCTTTGCATGAAGCAAAGTTGAAATACATTTATTATTGCTGTTATTTTTTATCATAATCAGATGACTGGTGTGTGCACAGCCAACAAAGTGGTTATAACTTTTGGATGGGTTGAGGAGTGATGTCTGTGGATTAAAGTACCTTACCATCTTGTCATCTGCTGAATTTAAACAATCATTATTCTGGGTTCACAGGCCTCAGGTATATTCATGTGAAGCTGGAATACTTTATTGTGGCTACATGAGCTAGTATTTATTGAGGAGAGACAAACTTGAAATACATTCCTGTGACCATCATTTCTATTACTGTCAGAAATATGAAATGTATTCCATTTGCACATTGACTATAGCTACTGGGTGACTATGGAGGGCTGCATAGAGATGAAAATGACTTACTATTTTATTACCTTATAGTTGTAAACAATCTTTAATCTATCCTTGTAGGACTAGTGTGCATTTTCTTGAGAGAAATCTGGAACAATTTATTGTAGTTACTGTGTATTTTTGTGAAATGAATGTGAAATGCAGTATTATGGCCATTATGGTTTACCAGAAACACTCCATATAATTGAACATTCATAATTGTGAACATGTTTAACACTGGCTAGAATATGTTACTGTGGTTAATGTGCATGTTGTGAAATGAACATGAAGTGCATTACTACGGCCATTAAGTTCTACAAGCAGCCCTCCATATAATCAAGCATTCATAATTTCGAATGTGTTTAATACTGCAGAAGTGATTGAAATTCCTTTTATCACTTCTTCCAGTGCTAAGTCCATGCAAGATTGTGTACAGTGGGGATTTTAGAAATTGCCCTTTCTCCACTGTAGACTGATCTCACAGTTGGTATATATAATTAACAGGGGGGGTGTGGGAACACAACCCCCACTTTGGGGTGCAGGGGGTGTTGTCCCGCTGCAAAAAACATAAGTGATTTGTTTTTTTCACTGTTTTCACTTTCAATCTTTTGAGCTCAATCATTAGCTGTTGGAGATTTGTGTACTTCATTGTTTAGAAGTACATCTGTTTTGCCACAATCAGATGCCTGATTGAGGTGTACTTAGTCAACAAAGTGGCTATAACTGTTGTATGATTATGGGGGTGGTCTGTGGATGAAAACAACTTTTTGTTTTATTATCTGCTCATTTTAAAGAGACATCTGGCTTTCCAAGACTAGTATGGATTTGTGTCAAATAAGTTGTAATACTTTACTATGGTTACTATGTGTTTGTGTGAAACAAACTTGGAATATGCTTCTGTTGACAATATTATTACTTTTTTCTACAGTCAGATATCTGAGTTACACACAGTCAACAATGTGGTTATAATTGTTGGGTACATAGACTGTTTGTGGATGAAAATAACTGACCCTGCTGTCATGATTAAGCTAAGCAGTTATAAGTCTGTCTTTGCAATACTATTGTGCATTTGTGTAAAGCAATTTAGAATGCCTTACTAAGGCCATTTTACCACAATCAGATGTGTACTTTGTTAAAGTGGCTGCAATTGATGAGCACAGACTCTGTTGCACAGTAATGGAAGCAATCTGAGTGGCCTTCTATGGATGACACACATTGAAATGGGTAAATTTATTATTAGTTAGTAAACTTTGTTTCAGCTCTTGGTGGAAAAATATTTAAGACTTCACATTTTGATTTATTAAACAATAAATGTAATCTAAACTAGTCTGGTAGAGAAGTATACATTAAAAGCAATCAGGAAGATGATTCCAAAAGAATGCATTCATTTATGCTTGGTCCTAAAACATGTGTATGTGAGTGTATGCATGCGTGGGTGGGGGGGTGCCCAGGGTTTGAAAACCACCCATGGCCTAAGGTACACTTAATCCACTACTGACCAAAGGCTGCAAGGAATCTTTCAGCAAATTGGTTGTATGGTATTACTTCAACACTTCAAATTATTTTAGTTAAGCTTTAAAGATAAAAAATGCACTTCATAAATATAATTTTGCAGTTTAGAAGATAAATGAGCAGTTATTCCCTGAAGTCACTTTGCAACAATGAGTTCCAACAATATCTGTGATGGAGCTCATGGAATAGTGCCACAAACATGATATTTTGAATATTAGGAACAAAATTGTAAAAAAGTGTAATTTAATTCTGTGTAGTTCTGGTATCCTGTAAACATCCTGTACTGTTTAACCCTTTTTAAGTCCGACTGTAGTGCTCTGACTATCAGGCCGCATGCATTATTGAATCTCTCCTTTCCATTAGGCCAAAGTATCAGGCTTACCTCAGGACTAAGGTCATCCTGTCAGGGAAGATGAGGAATGGAGACAGTTATCAGGAAGGAATTATGTTACTGCAATAATCATGAACTGATGTAAAACACCTAATTAATTTCTTAACACAGTTTTTCTTAGGACCTCAGACTCAATTTTTGCTGATGTGTTTGTATATCCATAATGGTTGCATTACTAAATAAGACAACTCATTTTGTTTCACATTTTCATAGACCGAACAAAAATTATATATTTTAGACACTGAAAGCTCTCACACACACACACACGCACACACACGCACACAGACACACACACACACACGCACACACACACACACACACACACACACACACACACACACACACACACACGCACATGCACACGCACACACGCACACACGCACATGCACACGCACATGCACGCGCGCACACACACACACACACACACACACACACACACACACACACACACACACATGCACATGCACACGCACACACACACACACACACACACACACACACACACACACACACACACACACACACACACACATTCTGTTGTTTTGGGGTAGAGGAGATGAGTGCTATTTTTTCATGACTTATACTTACAACTCTGGTAGCTTAGGTGACACACATACACACACACACACACACACACACACACACACACACACACACACACACACACATTTTGTTGTTTTGGGGTAGAAGAGATGAGTATAATTTTCATGAATTATACTTTTGGTAGCATAGTTGTTTTTGTGATTCTAAGTTGCTTGATACTGCTCATCCTACAAAGATTAAATTAAGAATGAATAAGCACTTTATCACTTCTGATAAATTGGAGAAATTCTTTGGCCAATATGTTTGTAATGGGGTGGTTCCATAACATTTACAAATATTGGTTTCTGTCAAATGCCCTCCTTAAAACTGTGAATATAGATAAAGGCAAAATTAAGTGCTATGATTTTGGTCCCTCTGCTATAATTTTTGATGGTAGTTGCTATGATTTTGATGGCTGGCAGAGTGACAGGCATGCCCAGCAAATGCATGCTGTCAAGTGTTCCTCAACCCTGACTACAGCATAGAACACTGATTGCCAGTTTATTGTGTTTGATCTGACCCTATAAACTTGTTTCAGTCCATCCAGAAGTCACAAGTCCCACATATCAAGCTGCACCTCTCACGCAGGATGAGAACACTGCCCCCCACTGCAGCTGTCTCCTCTAACATCTCCATACTCAATCCCATGTCTTCTGAGCCACGTTCAGAGCTTTATCTGTCTGTGACACAGTGGCAGTTCCTTACGGTCATAGAATAAAACAGTGTATGCATCCTAAGCTATCAGTACACTAACACATCTTTATAATTAACAAAGGTAAAGCTTGGCAGATTTAAAAACTACAAGACAACAAGAACATCAGAATATTTGTTTATAGTCAAGGAAGTCTTCCCCAGTCATAGATCTTCCTGGACTGAGTTTAAGACACATCAGGGCACTCCTCCCTCTTAAGACCCGAGTTCTCTATTCAATATTTTAAAGACCACTTGTTTAGTTCTCCCTCTTCATTATCATCTACATGTTCTCCCTGCAAAGCTTTATGCAGCAGCAGTATCATACCCCATAAAGAACTACTGAGGTGTCATTTTTGCTTATTGAAACTTTACCCAAGTATCTGCATAATTTTCAACCATAATGTTCTATAAAGGAATGCCTTTGTTAGACAAGTCATTGATCATCTGTCATGTCCTCTGAATCAGGAGCTTTTACTCCATGGAGACATTCGTCTTGCATTTTTGAAGATCTCTGTTTGTCATCACCAAGCAATTGCCCATGCATTTACTGCCTCACTACCATCTGGTAGAGTTTTTTAACTGCTAGAAGAATGGTAAGACTTTGCCACTACTAAAGACTCTTCATCCTCAGATTTATCTGACTACCATCTAATTGTTTAACATCCATTTAGCAAAGGTTGTGTAAGAATATGTTACCAAAAACTTCTAGACTATGTAAAAAAACATGGTCATCTAAAATATGTGCAATGCATCTTCCAAAATTGGATGAGTTGACTCACCTAGGTTTTAGGACTGACTCTCTAGCCTGATTCTCTAATTTCCATAAGCATAGGGTCTTTCATGTCCTCCTGGTGTGACTCTCTGTCTCTCTGTCTCTCTCTCTCTCTCTTTCTCTTTCTCTCTCTGTCGCTCTCTCTCTCTCTCACACATGGGCTTTTGTTTATAAGGTGCCCTGGAAGATCAGTGTTGGTAAAATGTTATTCTCTTTTAATCAATAGACAACTACTGGTCGTTAAAGACCTTAACAGTGCCTCGTTTGCTGATGATCTGAAGTACAATAAATCTGTCCTAGATGAAGAAAAATTGCTAAAAAAATACTAAAGCTATGCCACTACCAAAAAGAAGTCTGACTCTAAGTTGAAAGGTATTTACTACAAATATCAGTGCATTCTGTGTCAGGTTATTTGATATCCATTAGATATTTAGCAGCCCCCCTCCCCAACAATTCTAAATGTCAGTGGCTTCCTTTCATTTCCTCAATGTTAAATTTTCCTGTTCCCATTTGCACACTATTGTTTGTAGGGATATTTGCTAGATCACTGTCTAGTATGTCATTCTTAATCTGAAATTACAACATTGCAGAGAATGAGCAAGCAATCTTTACTGTATTGTATCTGCTTATTGCTCTTTTTAGCTGCAGTGACTTTGGAGTGATAATGATAAAGATAAGGGGATGTCGGGTTGGAGTTCCATGCCTAGTATTGCACGTGTCTTGCTCCCAGTAAAAACATTTTTTTTATTTACAAGTGGTGTACTTTTGCATGACAAGTGTGAAAGTGCAATTCTCTTTTGAGTACTTCTAATGCGATTACTCATGCATTTTAGGGAATATATTTATGATTTGCGAGCCAAGCAGATAGATTTGTATGAAATCATAGAATCATAAGAAATTACTAGGTTATCAACCCAGAGGTCATTTTAAGCTTAGCCATTTCATCTCAATGTAATATCATAGAAATGCTAGTCAATACCCAAGATTGCATTTAGTGATGACTGCCCATGGCCAGGGGGGTGGAAGGCACTATCCCATTAAGAATTTATGATGCCCCATCCACTCATCCAGTTTCCTGGTCAAGAAGACATATGAAAAACTTATACCTGGGACCTCAGATACGTATATATGAATGTATTACTTGATCCTAAGCATTCATTTAATTACTATGCTGAACTTACAAGGAGCAGAGTTATAGCTCAGTTACAATTTATAAACAATTTCACAAAACTACACTGTCCTGATTCAAGAAGCACAATAGAAAAGAAATCATTATTCCTAAACTGTGTGTACTTCACCAATAATTGTTTTAAATACCTCTTTCAGTTTGGAATGGAAGGGACCATAAATGTTTGACCTTAAAAAAGACAGCTGAGTCCCAGTTTTGACAGTGCCACCTTTCTGGTTATTACCCTGATTTTTGAGGAACTCAGTTCTGACTATCCCTCCAACAAAAACTATAAATTTCAGTCAGTCATAGATCTCTCTTTCACTTAGATTTCAGCATCAAGGAACTGTTACCCTTAAAAGATTTGGTTCTGACTGACATAGCGATAAGAGAACATGCTTTTTCCAAAACTGTCCATGATCTCTGGAATGCAGCCACAGAAGCATAAGAAGAAGAATAAATGAAGCCATTTTAAAAAATTACTAGAAGAGCACCTTCACTTCCTATTGCTCTGTAACCAATGCATGGCTCTGGGGCAATATACCTCCTTGAGCAAAATGCATTATGGGTTTTGTCTTAACTGTGCCTCTTCTTTCCTATTTCTGCTCTTTAATGTGTGTTGTAATGCTTCGGTTTGGTGCTATTTCATATTAACACCCACTATACGTAACAACGAAAATGACAACCAGGAAAAGCAGCTACAGCTAAAGCAACGGTGGAGCGTAGCTAGGAAAGCTGGAAACGGCTACAAGTAGAGACAATGAAACCTGATGTGTGGAGCTGGTACGCTGATGAATAAAATGTGAACCCAACACTGAATCAAAGCGTGACGAATCCACGCTTTACTCCACTGCTTGAATGTCCAAAAGCACAAATGCACTAGTGAAGGCAAGTGCTACCCAATGCAACCTGAGGCAGGAAGCAATTGCAAAATGATGACTGTTGTTGTCACAGTTATACAAGACACGATTCCCACGACTTGAGAACAAGTCCTTTAATCAACTTCAAAGACATGTACCAGAAGCACTAGTTGAGCACTTTCATCTGCTCAAACGCAGACTTCCTCAGAACTAGTGCTTACAACAATATCCATTCTTTAAAAACATTTTTTGGCGCCAACATTTAAATTATCATTTAAAGAGACATACACTCCAAATGTAAGAACATTCAAGCATATTGAAAAATATATGTTTAAATGTAACAAACGGTAACAAATGGTATCACGAATATAGATGAACATGTAGGACAAGTTACAGAGATCAATAGGCCCAGTATTCACAATTTTCAAGGCTTTAATGTATACAATTTCACAGATTCTATCATTAAGGATGACTTGTGTTCCCTTCTGTGCAAAGGAACCAAATTTGTACCCTCTCAAAAGTTCAATTTAGTTGATCATATTAAGGAAATCAAATTGTTCACTCGGAGGCTTGATCTTGCCTTACTCTTTGATAGTAATAAGGAAACGGAATCCACATATATTCACACAGAATTAAAAAGAAAAAGTACGTTTGTACCTCAGCACAACCCACAGGTCCAGGTGTTTGAACAGATGATATGCAATGATCTATATCATCTGAACCTAGAAATCACTAGAGATTTTCAGAATAATAAAGTCCCACGAGATGACAACATCTCTAAACAAGAAAGAGATGTTCTAAATGAGTTCATGCACAATCAAGAAGTTAGAATTATGAAACCCGACAAGGGAGGAGGGGCAGTTATATATTCTAAAAAGGCCTATACAACTGAGATACAGAACATCTTAAATCAATCGGGCAACTATGAAAAGGCATCTATCAATCAAATTAATATAAGTTACCGGAAAATCAATCTAGCTTTGGAAGAATATTTGATTGATCATCGGATTACAGATGAAGTATACAAGTTCATCAAAGTTGACCATCCAGTCATGGCTCGAATAATAGGGATTCCCAAGATCCACAAATCCCTGACTAAGCCACCCTTTAGACCTATTATATCAGGTTCAAAATCAAAGACCTATAATATAGGAGTGACCATTGATAGGTGGACTAAGCATATTTATCCCAATGTACCTTTCATTATCAGTGATTCATGGGATTTTTTGGCTAAGCTTACTCCCGATATATGGACTGAACAAAGTACATTACTTACCATTGATGTATGTGATCTATTTTCCTGTATACCCAAAGAAGAAGGACTTGAAAGGTTTGCAAATAGTCTAAGGAAATTTTCAGTCATGTCTTGGGATAAAATCAATTTAATAGTTGATATGATGGGTATAGTTATGGATAACAATTTTCTCACATTTGAGGGTGAGTTTTTCAGACAAACAAAGGGTGTTGCTATGGGGGCATCTTGTGCCCCCATTTTTGCCAATTTAGTGATGTCTGATTGGGAGAATGAATTTATTACCACTTGTGAATTCTACAGTTACATCACCTTCTATGTGAGATTTTTGGATGACATATTCATTTTATGGAAAGGACCGGAGGACAAAATAGTACAGTTTATCGAATACATCAATGGTACGACCAATTTTCTCAAGTTCACTCACAATATTAGCAGTGTGGGTCTTGCCTATCTAGATGTCCATATAGGGTTAACAGATGATGGCTTTACTTCCAAGATTCACCGGAAAAGCACATTCTCCAACGATTATCTATATTTTGGAAGTGAACATCCACCACATATTTTTAAGAATATAATCAAGGGTCAATGCATTAGATGTGCCAGAATGTCATCAACTAGAAAATGTATGGAAGAAGAAATGAAACTTCTGGCGAAATTATTTGAAAATAGGGGGTACCCTAATGTTATGATTAAGGACACCATTGAATATGTTACCACACAATGGGGACTCAAATACAAACCTTTACTAGGCTATGTTAGAGAAACCAAAGGAAACGCACATCTTGAAAAAGGAAATATGGGCAGGGTATGTGTTCTGACATACACCCCTTATAGTAGTAAGGTTCAGAATATTCTCAAAAAATATTGGGACATAATAACAATTGTTGATGCTCATAGGAAGATCCTAGGAGAACAACCAAGGATAGTGTACAAGACAGGTCCCAATATAAAATAGTTATTGGAAATTTCAAAACCAATAACAGGTGAACATAAAATAGGAAAGGTATTTACCAAGAAGTGTGGCAGATGCAACCAATGTAAATATATCAATACCAACAGTGTTATAATTTTGGATGATATCAATCACACTAGGATTAGGAGTATAGGTGGTAACTGTTGTTCCAAACATATAGTGTATTTAGCTCATTGTAAACTATGTTCAGCCTATTATATAGGCAAAACTGAAAGGGAGTTAAAGAAACGTATTTACGAACATTATTACAGAATCAAGAAAATGGACAGTAAAAATGCACTATATAGACATATCAAAAAATGTGGTGAAGAACATACTTTTTTATTCTTTATCATAGATGAGGAGAAAGAGATACCATTTGGGGGTGACTGGAAGACCAGATTAGCCTGTAAGGAGAGCAAATGGCAGATTTTGACAGATTCAACTAGAAGTCCAGGTATTAATGATTTCATTAGCATTAAACCTTTTTTAATTTTGGATTCATAATTTTTCATAATTTGCCATAATTTCTCATAATGCAAGTTTTAACAATCTGTTCTTATAATGCAAGTTTTAACAATCTGTTTTTATTCATGTTTTTTATTCAGATTTTCATTTAGATTGTTACATTTAAACATATATTTTTCAATATGCTTGAATGTTCTTACATTTGGAGTGTATGTCTCTTTAAATGATAATTTAAATGTTGGCGCCAAAAAATGTTTTTAAAGAATGGATATTGTTGTAAGCACTAGTTCTGAGGAAGTCTGCGTTTGAGCAGATGAAAGCGCTCAACTAGTGCTTCTGGTACATGTCTTTGAAGTTGATTAAAGGACTTGTTCTCAAGTCGTGGGAATCGTGTCTTGTATAACTGTGACAACAACAGTCATCATTTTGCAATTGCTTCCTGCCTCAGGTTGCATTGGGTAGCACTTGCCTTCACTAGTGCATTTGTGCTTTTGGACATTCAAGCAGTGGAGTAAAGCGTGGATTCGTCACGCTTTGATTCAGTGTTGGGTTCACATTTTATTCATCAGCGTACCAGCTCCACACATCAGGTTTCATTGTCTCTACTTGTAGCCGTTTCCAGCTTTCCTAGCTACGCTCCACCGTTGCTTTAGCTGTAGCTGCTTTTCCTGGATTTCATATTAACAGAAATGCTGTCTAGCTCTGTATTTCTAAGATGTTCACTCTAATGTTAATTTGTTTCCATTACCTAATTTACTGCATCATTCATGGAATTCACTATACTGTTTGCTGTACTTTGTGATGCTAGACCTAGTTTAACACATTGAGCCTAAGCCTGGGTTGAGGCTCAAGAGGGTCTTTTTGGCTGCTCTTCTTACTTTGTTTTCAGATAAACACTCAAACAATTAAACAGCTCAGTTTTACTTTGGCTCCTGGTCCCGAGCTGGAAAAGTATAGGAATGGAAATGCAGTGACAGGAAGTATCTTTGTTCTTGTACTTGGCCAACTCCTTTGCAATGCGATGGAGAGGATAATATGTATGTATGGGTGATATGGAATAATACTGCCTCCATAGCTCTCAGTTAAATTTCCACATTGCATGTATGCTCCATATTTACTGGCTTATAAGAGTCATTGCATGACTATAATGATCATACCATGCTGAGGACAAGACAAAGATAGGAACATTACTGAAGGTTAATTCACCAGCTTTAGGACAGACCTAATTGTGTGAATACTACATTGTTTACCAGAATGAAATTTCCAATAAGGAGAACACATTTATGTCTTGAGTGATTTCTGCTGCCCCAAACCAGCTAAATATATATTTTAGGGCTGGTAACAGGTTATATACTGTAATTGTCTTGCAAACTACTCATCTGCCTGTTTGTTAGTTTGGAGGTAAAGCCATCCTTATCAGGTGACACACTCTCCATAGAACCTCTGCAAAACAGAACAGTAATTCTCAGTGGCAATCTCTGAAATGTGAATGTTGTGAGTTTCATTATACAGAAAGCGATAAGATCTTAAGATTGATTATAAGTAAGCATTGGATTGCTTGTAGACTGGAATAGGGACCAAAAAGACTAGTTTATGGTTGCATGATGCTCCTATTGCAGATAATTTCCAGATTGTGAAGTCTTTACTAAGGACTGTTGTTTCTCTATGTATTTTAAAAGATGCCATTATTATTATTGTACTTAAGAAGACATATTAAGAACTTTAAAGCCTGTATATTTACTGTCTGATATATGATATGACATTTAATTAAAAAGACTACAGGGAAGCCATACTGTGTACATTCATACCTTCTCTGACTACCCATTACTTCATGCATACATTTCAGTCTGTTTTCAGGACAGGTTAATAGTACTGAAATGCTCTATTCAGAGCGGATAATAACATCCATGTGGTAGAAAATGAATGGCAATGTGTGTTCATAGGTAGTTCAGTGTTGTTTCTTGTTCATTTCTTTCCATCAGTGGCATCAGTGGCTACACCAGACTTTAGGATTATGCTGGAATATCTAAGTTCTTATAGTACTCTGTTTTCCACTGTTCCTGACTTTTTTGTCTCCAACATTATGGAGTGTACTCAGTGTAATCAGAGAGGTATTTCTATGATAAATTCTTCCTCAAGCTACCTGCTCCAGAATGAAACTCAGAGGAGATCCATTGCTGCCGTCATGCCATTTGCAAAGTATATGCACTCAGAGAAATGTCATTTGCAGGAGAGGTATCAGATAGGGCTTCTATGCAGATGATACCAACTTTACCCCTCCTTGAAGCAGGAATATATATGTTCTCGTGCATCCATAGATGGAAGTTGAGATGTGTTCATTAAAAATGAGTTTATGCAATCGTAGGTAAGATTTCAGGAAAATCTAAGCTATGGCCATCCATCTGACCCTAAAGCCCTCCACAGTCCATCATTTTTGGGGTAATATAATTTACACTGGAAATGGATTTGAGTTTGTGTTTACAGTCTGCAGTTTGGGAGCAATCTTCAATGACCAGCTGTCACTAAGAGAGTTTCCCACACTAACCACTTTATATCAACCTAGGAGCTAGACATAGTTCGTAATGTTTTGGTCTCATCATGATTGGGTTACTACAATGTCCTTTAGATTGGGATGCACACCTGTGCTTTGAGCATCTTCAAGGTTTATAGAATTCTTTGGTATGATAGCAGACCCTGTGATGCAGAATAATGACTAACTACAGCTCCAAAAACACAGTTTAACTTGAAGGAGTTATGGGACAGGAGTGAGCAGTCAAGACCATCTATAACTTTGGGGGGAGAAGACATAGTCTAGTAGCATGAACTGTTAACAATGGTTGCTCTGAATTGGCAGGCAGCAGTTTAGGGCTGTACTTTAGGAGAAGGTAAACATAACAAGAGCCCTTCCTACTTTATAAAGATTCTGGTGCCATATCAGTTGGTTTGACCCTTATGCCCTTTTGACAAGGCTTTTGAAAGGGGCATGTTAGTGATTTCAAGTTTGTGGATTATTCTCTTATTGGACTCTGCTCCTGTATAATTACTACTGAGACTGGAATACTTTGCAATGTAGAATTTTTAAAGGTACATCAAGACATACTCAAAGGCCCATTTTAATAATTGTTGAATGTTTCTGGAATTTTAATGCATGCATCGAGTTCCATAATTATACTGCAAATATTTAATGCTTGTTCGTTTAATTGTTTATTTGTATAATGTTTAGGTCCTTAAAGGATATCAGCAAAACTGGTACTAAGATTTATTTTCTTAGAAAGTTACATTCTGTAATAATTTATTTTCATCTGTGATTAACACTGTAATACTGAAGAGGAATTATGCAATCTCATATTACTAGGTATCGCTGTCTGAGCAAATGTAGTTAATAGCATTATTCTTTGTATTCTGAACTAGTCATCAAAACAACTCGACTCATGAAAAGCCTAGTGATCAGATCAACAATATTTATTCAAACTAATATTTAGTAGGGACAAAAGAAGTGTCTATATCTGCATTTCTACTGAATGCAACATCTGAACAAAGGAAACAGTCAATTCTAACATCTAATCTTACAACAAAAAAGAAACATATGAGACTTAAACTGTTAATACAGTGACTTTGTAAAACAATCCTAGCAGATATAATATAGTCACAGTGGTATAGTGGCATGACTCTGAAAAAAATACCATGTGGTTCCTTTCAGTTAAAAATGGATGTTACCTAATTTTAGTACAATCTGGAAGGAACTTAGATTAACGCATCTGATCTCATGCTGTGCATCAACTGACTGCAGTAGGAGGTATATTCAGTTTCAGAGTAAAAGAAATGCAACAGAAGGGAGCCACATGACACTTCTGTCTTAAAGCAAAAATCTGCAGCAGAAAAAGCTTCAGTGAGATAATAGGCACTAAATGCAAATCTATCATTAAACGTTGCTTTCCCCAGCAGTCTTCAGCCATTTAAGAAGTCTATTAAAACTGTGGCTCTTTGGAAAGCTCACCTTTGCATTTCCCCAGATTCTTTCTTTTCTATATACAGATTGTGTGGCAGTGATGCCTCTCTGCTATTCCCTTCCTGTTTCAAGGAACATTCTCATTGTTTGTAGAGCAACAAGCTCAGTATGCTTACAGAAATGTAGTCCACACCATGGCAACTGTTAAAGCAGAAAAACATATAACTGAAGCTGCCTTATTCTCAGCCATAACGTACAAAATTCTAGGGAGTGAATGAGTTCACCTGACTAAGCTGGAAAATATGCACCAATAAGCAAATATACATTTTACAAATTATTCTGTTACACAACTTATTAAACTTCAGATTGCTCCATCTATGCACGTGATTTTGTTATAATTGTGAATTTATTATGAAAGTGCTAGGGTGTACTCGCAAAGGGAAAGTAGGCTTGTTTCCAGAAATGGTCCTAGTCCTTTTAGCCTTAAGAGTGGTATTTTAGTACCAGTAAAAAAGACAGTACTGGTATATCCAAACAAAAAGGCTAGGTAGAGGTAGGAAATGCACCAGAGAGAGGTATCTCCCCACCCCCTTACATTTTACATGAGCTTCTCCCACACACCCCTCCCCCCAGGACATCTGATATGAACTATCAAATAGCTCATGCACCTGGCACCATTTTCAAATGTGCCACTGCTGTCTGCTCCCTTGCCAAGCTGTGCCTTTCCAGTAAGTTTAAACACTGTTTTAAAACTTTTCATGTGTTAACCAAATATTGCAGCTTCCAAATCTGCTGACCTTCCTTGTTATTTTAAGCTACTGCTGTTTCCTAAAGTACCTACACCTGTATCATGTTTGTGTGATTTAACAGTTCTGCTATGTTGTTGTACTGCTAGCATTACTGTATTTCTAGGCATGAATTGTTTAAATGCTAACTGCAGGTAGATATAAAAGGTATATACTGCTCGATATGGCAACAGTCCTCATCCAAATTGCTTAGTTTAACTTCTGCTGTTTAGCAGTACATGCCTTCTAGCATCCTTGTTCTAACGACATTAAGTTGTATGCATTTAATGATTCCTGTGGCTACCTACTGCAATGTCTAGTAATTTACTGACCAAAATCAAGAGTTTTGCTCTTTAGCTAGACATTTCTCACAGCTATCAGCATGTATACTTAGCCACTATGCAATATATGTTCTGTTTTAACCACATTCTAGAGGTTAAATGCTGCTGTATTACTGATACTTGTAGCCTAGTGTCCCAATGCAAACAACATTAAGTGGTATTTATTTCAAGGCTACTTGGACTACTGACTACAAAAAGAAAATAGAAAAGTACTGCAAAACCAAGAGCTGTGCCAGTTAGTTAGATATTTTTCACAGCTAGTAATGCCTATATTTTGCTATTTCACAATATATGTTTCTAAAAATTGCTAGGCAGAAGTTTAACATTGAATTAGCTATACAATAGGTGCCTTAACCCTATTTAACACATGTAAAGCCTTACTGCTGTTACATTGTCTGCTGACTTTGTTATAGACATTGTACAATCTCAGCAGCTACTCACCCGGACCTCTCAATATGCCTTCCTTGTCTGTTTTTAACACCCTTTCTAAACACTACATGGAATTTCTGCTAAACTCTCCCAAAACTGCAGCCTTCATGGTGTTTCTGACAAAGTCTGCACTACAGAGCACACTACTGAGCCCCAGACATCAGCTGACAACTGGAGACACTGTAAGTTGAATTTTAGTTTAGATTCTTGTCCCTGGAGAGCACATTGCATTGGTCGGCAGCAGCCAGGAATTTCCTGATGCCCCGTGTCAGAATACTTTGCCATTCCTTTATCTCCCTTTTTTCCATCCTTGAGAATAACTATTCCACCTAGTAGCTGCCCATGCACTGTTCAAAGCACCTCATTAGTTGTTCTAGTGCTGGCATCCATCATAGCTACTGATATTAGGCACCTAATGTCCTCATTCTGTTAAACTCCCTACTCTCCAGCTTTTTTCCTTCTATGCTCAGACTGCTTCCTTTAATTTTCCTGTTTCACTGAAAACTTTTAAGATATCTCTCAGCCTCTACAGAAACCTCGTCTCCCTTTATTGTGCAAGTTTTGTTAATTATCATAGCCTACCTGCTGATTCTTTTTCATACTTCAGCTATATCCGAGACCAGCACTAGCCCCGCTCCATTCGCCCTTGCTGTGCTCAGGGTCATTCCGCTCCATTACCCTACTCCCAATTCCCACCCACCCCCACTATCCCTATTCTTATTTGATACTAGCCACACCCAACCATCTTCTCTGCCCAATCACAAGCACAGGCTACCAACACCTGACATACTTGAAACTTCTCACACCCAACCATCTAATTACTTTATCATCCTCATTAACTTCACTTGATAGACCACCTTATCCCCACCATAGTACCATCCTATTTGCTTCTCCCTCTTTCAGTACACTCCTACCTACTACCTCTCATTCACATAACCATGCATCAATTAGTTCATCCTATTCTAATCTCTCACAACATGTTACAACTACACCTAGCCTCTTTAACCATTTTATCATCTATTTCACTCCTTACATCTTATCACACATATCTACAAGAACCTCCTCTTTACTATAATATAGCTCTCAAACCTATCAGTACCAGCCTACATCACGTCTGTATCTCTTCTGCTATTTTCAAGTCTTGTCCCATTGACTACACTCCTTAAATGTTACTACCTCACCTCCACTCCCCCTCACCTTCCCAATAATATGACAGGGACAGTAAAAAATTCTTAAAAATTATTATCTCCATAGCCTCTGAGCTATCCTGCTGCAAGGACATTCATCCAAATCCAGGTCCATCAACTTCTTCAAACACCTCCACCACTCAAAGTCCCAACCACCCCATCAATGTACTTTATCTCCCTAGAAAAGTAACTGATCTACTCCTATTTAACATAAATATTAGAAGCATCTCCAACAAAATTCATGACCTGAATGGCTGTGTATCTCTGTACACTCCAGACATAGTTGTTATAACAGAGACATGGCTTAAACTGCACATCACAGATAATGAAATTATACCACCAGGATATAATATTCTAAGAAAGGATAGGACTGACAAAAAAGGTGGTGCTATTGCCATACTTTATAAAAATCACCTCAAAGTTGAGACTTTAAATATAAGACTTCCTAACCTGGACAAAGCAGAAACACTTCTTGCCCAACTAAAACTCAAATCTAACAAGCTAATAAATATAGTTGGATGCTATATACCACCCAGAAACAATATAGCTACCCTTAAAAACCTACTCCATTGGTCCAACACATCATGTCTGCATGAAACCATCATCCTGGGTGATTTTAACATAGATTGGCTGGCATGCAACACTCATGACCCCACAAATCATATCAGCCTTCATAGCTTTACGCAAACCATCCAAACTCCTACCAGAACTAACAAATCTACTAACAGGGAATCAATCCTTGACTGGATATTAACTAACAGACCACTTCACCCCTCTAATGCAGGTTGTGTCCCTGATGACCTAAGCGATCATCTAATAACCTTTCTTCTTAGACATCATTCTCATTACAACAAAGGAACTTTCTACCAACTAATCAGAAATAAAAAAAACTTAACCTCAACAACTTTATTACAGACCTAAAACAATGCAATTGAACACCATTAAAACATCTTGACCTAAACAAGGCTGTAAAACTCTCTAATTCCACATTTCTAAATATCCTGAACCGACATGTCCCTCCTAGAACTATCCGAATCTAAACTAACAGTGCACCTTTTAAGTAAAGAAACCAGATCCCTCCTCAAAACCAGGGACAAAGCCTGGGACCACTGGGACAAAGTCAAGTCCCAAGCTATTAAACAAACTATTAGGAGCTCAGGAATAAAGCTAAACAACTAGTGAAACATGACAAAACAAACTGCTACCATAATCTACAAATAAAGCACAAGAACAATTCTCGAATGTTCTGGGCAGCCATAAACAAAATTCTCTTACCAGGTTAAAGTAGTACTCCCACCCCAACCACAGAAAACACATCTGAGACCATAGCCACACAATTTAACAAATTCTTTACTAGTACCATTCTTACTCTATCCAATCAACAAAACATCTCTAATAACCACCCCCTATAGAAGTCTGCAAATCACGTAGTAACAACAACTCATTCCAATTCCAACCTGTCCCTACCTGTCCCTACCCACAAGATTAGAAAATACCTTAAAAAACTCAGGCCCACAACACTAGCATCTGACAAATTAACAGCAGAATTCTTACAAATAGCAGCTGATGCCATTGCCTTCCCAATATCTATTCTCATTAACACATCACTAACTAAAGCCTTTGCATATTACATATACATGTATATTATCCTGCTTCATAAAGGAGGGAATTCTGCAGAATTTACAAACTACCATCCAATAACTATCCTATCCCCTATAGCCAAATTTCTGGAGAGATGTATACATACTCAAATTATGGACACCTTGTATACCCACAAACTCCTATCAGTCACTCAACATGGCTTTTATCCCTTTCACAGTACCACCACAGCTCTTATGTCCGTCACCAATATAGTAAACAACCACAGAAACATTGGCAAATTTGTATTGGCTACCTTCCTCGATCTGTCAAAAGCCTTTGAGGTGGTTAGACATAGTACACTTATTAAAACATTTTCTGATACAGTTCTTAGTGAATCTACCATAGCTTGGTTACAAAGTTATCTAGCTGGCCACCAACAAGCAGCATTGTGGCAGCATAAACTCTCACCACTGCTTCCAGTTACTCTTGGAGTACCACAAGGCTCCTTTTAGGCCCATTGCTCTTCTCTCTATACTAACAACCTTCACACTTCCACTCCTCATGCATCTGTCATACAATATGCAGATGATTGTGCACTAATTTCTGCAGCATCTTCTTTAAATGAACTCCATTAACTAGTTCAACTTTCCTTCCTATTGGTTGAATCATTTCTATCCAACATTCAACTTATTTTGAATCCTAGTAAAACAAAACTACTTCTCTTCAAACCTACTAGATCCACCTCCTTAGATCCCACCTTTAATATTGTGTCCAGTAATAAAACTATTATTTCTCCCATAGCACACAGAACGTCTTGGTGTTGAGAGTGACAATAATTTGATCTTTGACATTCACATTGCCCACACTATTAAGAAAGTACATAAGAAACTAGGTACCCTCTACAGGAATAGACAGTTTCTCACCAGTCACTCAAAAGCCATGATATCACTCACCCATCTCATCTCCACCTATATGCCTCCCCTATTCTTACCAATCTCAAAAAGACTGATTTAGCAAAACTAGAATCCTGCTACAATAAAATTGCCAGGTTTGCCTCTGACTCTCCTTATAAAACACACCACTGCACAGCTTTAAAGCAACTTAATTGGTTAGAATTTCCCCATCTCTTGCAGCACAATCAACTTATGCTAGCTCATAAAATCCTGCATCATCCTCAGAAAACCCCCTCACTGCAAAACCTGCTTCAACCATACTCTACTAAAAGAACTCTCTGCTCTAACAATACATTCCTTCTAGAAGTTACTAAACCCAACAACACAGCAGGTGAATCTCTCTTTTTTAATTTTGTGTGCAAAATATGGAACTCTTTACCACCACACATAATTTCCATACCATCGATATCGTTGTTTAAAAAGTCACTAAGAACAGACTTTACAGCTACTTGTCTCTGCTCTTGTACTGATCCTGGATAGTCCTGCCTTCATTTTTACTATCCTATTCAGTTTATGATGGTTAATAGCTCATATTTTTGTATAAAGGGTAAGAGTAGGACTCCTACATACTAAAATTTGTCTTTTTAAACTTACTTATATATCTGTATGTACCATTATTATTATTATTACATTAGTATTATGTATAACTATACCACCTTTGTACTTTATTGTTATCTTTTGGAGATTTTCTCCCCAGGCCTCCACTTAAAAAGGAAACCAGTGTCCAGTGGGCTTTTCCCAGTTAACAAATGTAAAATAAATAATAATAAAATAAATAAATCTCTGCCTTAACAGTCAGCCAGCATCCAGTTAAATCCCCAAGAAGTATATAGTAGACAGAAGTTTGTTTCTCAGTCCTTTATTATTGCATCCAAGCTCTACTT
>NC_056739.1:1458330081-1458367931 GCF_019279795.1 Protopterus annectens
GATGAGGGCAGTAGTGAAGGTGAAATGGTTATACCTCTGCCTCACAGTTCCACTGTCTGAATGGAGTTAGTATGTTCTCCTTTTGTCTGCATGGGTTTTCTTTCAGTATTCCACTTTACCCTCACTTCCTGAAACATGGTGGTTAAATATTTTTAAACTGTCCGTGTTTACTTGTCTTACCCTCACCTTTGTGACACTTTGTTTTTTTTAAAATGGTCTGATTATAACTTCACTTGCCTGGTTGACAAACAAATAAAGTGAATTAACATAGGGTGGGAAAAGGATGCTAAATCTACAGATACAGATGGAAATAATTTAGAAACTGGACAATATTTTCATGGAGGTGTCAAATAAAAGGGGAAGGCTGAGGTAGGAATGTATATTTTCCATTAACAATTAATACATCAGGTGTGAAAACAATTTAGGTATGTAATGGCATATATATTTGTTCTGACTTCCCCAAGGAGTGATGTTATTGTAAGAGGATTACATTGCAGAGACGTGGGTTATGGTACATTTTACCTACATCTACTGCAACTTAAGCTTAAAGGTAAAACTCATGTAACAAGATTAATTTGGCAGCATTATATTCCAATATAACATGCACATTCATAATATATGCTTGCTATTATGCAATGATTTATTTCTAATACTTCATAGACTCATGTTTTTAAATATTTATTTTTAAGATTGATATAACATTTAAGTTTGCTTCATACAGTTTTGCATGTGATCTTTTTCATTACCTAATATTAGGTAGTCTGCTGCAAGTGGGTAACATTATGGCTGCATATTTTGCAGCAGCAGTACTAGCAGCATACCGTGTAGATTGACTCTGCTCTGTACTCTGTTCTACCATGCATACAGCAGTAAATACAGACATATGCTTGTGCTGCTTGGATGAATGCTTTAATTTCTGTTCATGTCTTTGTTCACTGTAAGCAGATCATGTAAAAACTGGTATTACTACTGCTTCATATTAGAGAGAAAATGGTAGCTCATGAGTTGGACCACTCTACATCAAGTACATGATAAGAAATAACATTTTTTGTCCATTGATATGTGGTTTAAGAACGTCGGGAATGGATGGTGATAAACTCAAATGGATAAGACTGGGATGGTTGTTGTCATAGTCCCACAACAATGAGAATACTAAAATTAGTATCTGTGGGAATTATATCAGCCTTTCCAAAAGTATGAGTACTTTAATATGTGGTGCACATGTTTATTTATTATTTTATTTTATTTAAGTTTTATGACCGGGGAAGTCCACTGGGCCAAGAAGAGCCCGTTGTCAGTGGACGCCCGGGGAGAAAAGCTCCACAATAATTGCCAGTTACATTTCACATGTTACAAAAGATAGTTCATGCAGCTAATTAAACATTTACAGATAAGCTCCATGATATTTGCAATTGGCTTGTTACAATGTTACAAAAATGAAAGACATAATTCAATACAGAAATTTCAGCATTTACATAAAGTGAATATTTTTGTTATAAAATCAGTTGTAGGTTTCACATTTCAAAATATATAGCTACTAGCCATTAGTAGGTTAGGAGAATATTATTCATGGAGAGGGTAATAGTATATTTGAGATTGGAGAGTATAGTAAAATAGATATTAGAGAGAAAATTAGTTTTTGGTAGGGGAGGGATTGTTTTGGGTGGGATGAAGTAATAGTAGAGGTAGTTAGATGAGTCAGTGCACGGTGGAATGGGGGGGGGGTTAAGTTGGAGCATGGCAAGGGCATTCCCATTTGGAAAAAAGATGAGATAGTAGCTGAGATTTGAAATTTGTATAGTTAGGTAGGTTGCGTAGGTGTGTGGGGAGAGAGTTCCACTGTTTAGCTAAGGAATGGACAGCAATAGATGGTCAGGAGGTTGTGCAGGCTTGGCGAAATGAAGGAGATTTTGGTTTTTGGATCTGAGTGAGCTGTTGGGAATGACAGGTTTTAAGGAAGTAGCGAGAGCTGGGCAGTTGGCAGTTTTAAAGATGAGCTTGTGGGCAATGGTGAGTTGTAGGTAACTGAGGTAGTTGGGGTAGTTCAAGCTAGTTGAGGGTGAGGAGGGAGTGGCAGTGGTGGGATGAGTATTTTGAATTGATTGCAAATTTAGAGATCTTGTGGTAGCAGGATTCAAGTTTGGACCGAAGGCCAAGATGGAGACTGGTGAAAAGAGGAGCACCATACATAAGGAATGGGAGTAGGAAGGTGGATGCAAGAGTTTGATGGGTACAGGGACTTAGGAAGTGGTTGTGCCTGTAGAGGAGACCTAACCTTTGGTGGATTTTCTTGATTGCGGAGCAGATGTGGGTATCAAATTTTAGTTCTTCATCAATAATGATGCCAAGAAGCTTTGTACTGGGAATTATATCAAGGTGGGTATTCTTTTGGCTCTGTATGGTGAATATGGATTTGTCAATGGAGTTTTTGGTAGGGGGGAAAAACATTAGTTTGGTTTCATTGGTATTTAGTGCCAGATGGTTAGACTGCATCCAGGTTTCTGTTTTGGAGAAGGCTAGTTGGGTTTTTGCTAGGAGCTTGGAGGAGGAGAAGGCTGAGCAGATAATTGTTGAGTCATCTGCATACTGGATGATAGATGAGTCTGGGATGGATTGGTGAAAGGTGTTAATGAATAGGTTGAAGAGAAGATGGCCAAAAACAGAATCTTGTGGGACACCTGTTGGTGTGGGAAAGAAGGGGGAGGGTAAAGTTTTCCATTGGACAGCTTGTTGGCGGTTGGACAAGTAGCTGGAAAACCAGGTGATAGTGGTGGGAGAGAGGTGTAGGGTGGAAAGTTGGGATATAAGTAGAGTGTGTGAGATGGTGTCAAAGGCCTTTGACAGATCTAGGAATAGTGTGAATACGAACTTGCCTAAGTCGTGTTTGAGGTTTATGGTTTCAAGAAAGGAAAGAAGAGCAGTCATGGTGCTGTGGCCAGGGCAGAAGCCATGTTGGGTAGGGGAGAGGAGATTGTTTAGTGTTAGGTGTGCCATGAGTTGTGCTTGTATTATTTTCTCTAGTATTTTAGAAAGAGGGGAAAGGATGGCAATAGGCCTGAAGTTGGTGGTATCAGTATTTTTGCCACCTTTGTGGAGGGGGATGATGTAAGCATGGTGCCAGATAGAAGGGACATATGATTCTTGTATGGATCTTTTTATAAGAATAGAGATGGGATAGGCAATGCTGTCTGCAGATTGTTTGAGGAAGGTGGGTGGAAGGTTGTCGGGTGCATTGTGACAGAGTTTGAGTTTAAGGAGAAGTCTTTTTATAGTGCTTGTGGGGTTGTGCTTGAGGCAGAAGGATGTGGAGGAGAGTTGATGATTGGAGTGGTGGTTGGGGCAAGAAGAGGTGGTGGTGGAGGAGGGGGATGGGAAGGAGGCCGATAGTTTAGCTATGCAGTCAATGAATAATGAGTTGAACTGGCTGGCTGCTTCAAGGTTGAAGAGGTTGGGGTCTGGTCAGGGGTTTTCTTTGTTGCCAGGATGCAGCATAGATGAGATGGAGTCCCAGAATTTTTGGGGATTTGTTGAGTGCAAGGACTGGAGTTTGGAGTAGTAGGCTTTGCAGTCTTTAATTACTAGTTTTTTTGCGGAGTTTCCTAGTTGCTTATACTCTAGGAGGGTGTTAAGGTTTTTATATTTTTGATATTGTTTCCATTTTTTGTCTTTTGGTGCAAGGCTAGTTTACTATCTTTTGATAACCATGGGCAGGTGCGTTTGGTTTTGTTTTTGTCTCACTAATGATATTTCCCAAATGGTTGGTTTGTTTTGTTTCAGTCTTATCAGGGTTTCACCATGAATAAAACTGTAATACACTCATGAAGAAATATCATTTTAACCTAAGAGACTGTTTTAGTGCATTATCTAAATAGATAGATAGAGGGTAGCTAATTGCTATTATTTAAAGACTATTTTGTAGTAATAAAAGTACTGTTTTTATATAACTAATCTAGATGTTAGAATGTTACTGAGTAACAGTATCTAGTCAGATCTTTTCAGTTTGAAAATCCAACATATACTTAAGACATATTTAAGACATATTTAAGACAATGAATGCATTATCACAATATATTGTCAAACATCGGGGTACTGTATGAAGGACATGACAGTGCATCACAAACACAATGCATGACAATGTCCTTTAGTAAAACATACCCTGCATGGTGTTGTTTTTCTTATATAATGGACCAGAGGAGAAAATGGAAAATAGACGAGCATTTTATTTTCACATGTCATGACATCAAAGAATATCAGAACTGCCAGAGTGCAATTGTCCAATCAGTTTTTGAGATTACTGATGTCAGTTGTTTAATTATATTTGAGATGGTTAGTTATCAACAGGTAAATCAGTATTTCATTAGTTTTCTTTTTCTAAAGTTTGCTCATAAACACCTAGAATCAAACTAGCTGATACTAAAGCTAGGGGGTCTATATCAGTTCATCGAAACGTCTGAAGTTCAAACACTATATGTTTGAACTTCAAACCACGAACTGCAAAAACATTGAAGTCTGAAAACAGCGATTTTTTTTCCCAGGGAAAAAAAATGCTTTTCAAAGAAACACACACGCAACACAAACACACCATAACAACATCAATCCAGACACATACACTCAAAATCCTACATCTAACCCTACACTAAACTGTACATACACTACTACCTATCCACACCTTAACCCAAACCCTAACCCTAAGGTCCGTCACTATCGCACACTCACCTGACCCGCGCCCTATCCCTAACTCACCTATCCTGCCCTAACCCTAAAGTCTTTCACTATCGCACACCCACCTTACCCGTGCCCTAACCCTAACTCACCTAACCCATGCCCTAACCCTAACATCCACACAATCACACCCTTACCTGAACCTGACCCGTAACTTCCCACCAGAGTCCTGATACTCGCAAAGCCACAGAAACAGCCCACTGAATTCTTTCCCTGGGAAAGAATTTGGTGGGCCACGGCTTCGCGATTCCCAGTGTTCGAACTTTACAGTTTGAACATTTGTTATTCGATATTCAGCCATTTTGACAGACTGATATAAACCCAAAGCTAGGTTGTGGCTGCAATAGTTAAAAATATTTCATGAGATACACTTTCATGACAGGCAGGCAAAGATTTTACTTTCATTTCAGTTAGAAAATGCAAAGTGAACATAATGCTGTTGATACCATAATATATAAAATTCTTTGGGTAATAAACAGGTGATAGTATTGTTTATTATCAAACTGGTTAAAAATTCTGCATATCAATAGTCAGGTGCTTTGGAAATACAGTTATCCGGTTCTTTCTTTCTTTCTTTCTTTTCTTTCTTTCTCTTTTTGTTTGTGAGTTCATGTATTTATGCTTCATTACACACATCCTATGATGCCATAACCCAGTCCACTTGGCTAGTCTATCAGACTCTTCCATGAGTAATTGCTTCTTGACTTTTTACTTCTCTGCATAGTGCTGCCATTAGGCAAAGAACACATTGCCAACTACCTGAAGTTTCTGAAGTTTAATAAAATATCACAACAGAAATGTTATAAGCTCCACTCTCTGTACATTAATCATTTACAGACAAAGGTAGTTATGGGAAAGTATTTAATATGTGTGATACAACACTAGCATAAAGCAGGATAACCACATAATTCAGAAAGTTGATAGAAGGCAATGGGAAAATACTTTTCCACAAACATCACTAAATGTTCAAAATAAACTTTGTGAGGTAGACACAGTGACATCAAAGACAGATGAGCAAATCAGAAATACTTAGGATACCAATAAAGTAATTCTGGTTAGGAGTAGGAGAGCATGTGATGTTGATTGCACAGGACTGATAAATTGTCAAAAAGGCAAGAATATTTTAAACTGAGTGTCATTTCTTTATCTACCATGACACATTGCATTTCTGTTTATCAGTCATTGTCAGAAGCAAAGCTCCAAAGAAAGAATATAAAAAGCAGCTTGGCAAAAGAATCAAATAAATATACCACCTCTCCATTTAATAGACAATGGCCAGCTATGATTTTTACCTGTTTTAAATTTATGTACATAAAAAGCTTAGACATTTTCTTGGCACACTTTAATAGAAACATGCAATGAGCACTGGTGCTCAGAACTCCAATGTAATTGTAACTGCTACTTACACTTAATGCAACATTAATTTCTTCTTCCAGCTAGGTAATCCACGTCTTCATAATGTGTTTTTCTAACCTCTCAAGTCACACTTGAAAATAAGATTTGTCCTTAATCAATTACTAAATGCAGAACAAATGAGAAATTCTTGCACACATTCATCACTTCCCATTCTTATCTTACTTTGTATTTTAACAATTTGATTCTTGTAGATTTCTATAATATTTCAAAATTTGTTTCTACCTAGCTTTATAATTGTTACAACAACCTTGTTGGTAAGTTCGCTTCATATCATATACCAAATGTGGCTAGTAGCTTGCTAAGGTGAAATGCAACACACACAAAGCACTTCATCGCAGCGCATCAACCATGACTGCAAATATGGTATCGACATTCAATTGAGTGCTGGTAGTGTACTATCACACCTTCAGCATTTGTTGATCACTCCTTCTAACAGCTTACACTCAGGGCAGTCACCCCTTTGGTCCACATTAGCTATACTTATGCATATGCGTAAACATCAACAATCTTGCATGTTCAGTTCCTCAGTTCTGTTTATTCACACATTAGAAATAATGTAATATATGCTGTGTCACCTAAGCTGCTTTTCTATAAACAGAAATGCTTGGAAGTTCAGACATGCTTATTGCTGTTCTTAATATTGTAATATTTATGGGTCTGAGATCCAGTGCAACCAATGAGCATTGGTTTGATGAAGAGCTCCATGATATGGAAAGGCTGGAACATAGTTTGGAACATGTGGGGAAGAATCAGACTTCATGAGGATAATTTTAGACTGGACAATCATTGTTCTAGGTATTCATCAGAGAGCTGCATTGAATCATCTGGGGATATTTTTCAAACAATGGGTAGGTTATGAAATAGATCTGTTTTGTCCTACTGTTAAGAAAACATTAATATTTACAAAAAGTGAAACCATTATATATTGCCTTCTAGCTAAGGTGTTCTCAAAAATGAACCAATTTATCCATGATACTTCCACATTTTTAAAACATGTTACTTACTTTAAAATCCAGCAATGTAATCTATATCTTGCCTTGTTTATATATTGCAATATGAAAACTATATTCTGCCTTGTTTAATACTGCACTATGAACATAATTGATAAATTCTCTTGTTTGCTAGGCTTGCATGTCATTTGCCTTATGATCCAGGTCATGAATCAAAATGGCTGTGTTGCTGAAACAAGTTCACTGACCTAATTAACAAGTTAAATAAATATATAAATAAATGGTAAAATATTGAAAATAAATAATTAAATACATACATACATACATGCATACATTAATATATGGTAAATGATTAGTGTATAAAACTAGACAATGAGATGGCACTTCACAAACAGGTGTCAACAGTTGTTAGGTCTTACTTCCATCTGAAAATGCCACCTTGATCAAATGCCTTTTTCCATCCGCATTTTCTCAAGAGTTGTAAATGCATCGGTACTATCTCATCTAGAGTACTGTAGAGGTCTTTATAGGGACTCTCAAATATGTAGAGTACATATCTGCAGCTGCTGTCATATCCTACAGCAAGTGCTTTAAAGGGATCTCTTAGATTTTGCCAGGTTACCCCAATATTACAAGTTCTGGGTTAGCTGCTAGTAGCATCTTAATCAGTACTTAATACCCTTTTTTATCTTCTAAGCCTTGCAAAGTCTGTGTCCCACCTATTTTAAAGAGTACCTGATACCCTACATCCTGGCTCATCTCTCCCATTAGTCAGATGCAATTTCGGTTATCATGCCCTAATTTTGTGGAGCCTGCTAATATCCTATCAAGTAGATCAGAATCCAGTTTTAGGAAGTCATTTAAGAATCATCTTTTATGAAGAGTTTGTCTTAATACAATAATGAATTTAATGTCTGTTTTAACAAAGGATTTTAATCATTTGACTTTTGTTCCACTGTTTAAATGACATTATTTTCACTGCTATTGGAATCTTCAGTTTATGTTTTGCCTTAATTTACTCCTTGATTGTACAGAGTTTAGTAACTGAACACTTTATAAAGCATAAATGAAATGAAATCTGTTTTATTTAGTGTGGAATATCTACATTACCCATGTTCAGGAGTGAATTGAAGACACTACGAATTAGAAGTACAGGTATAACTAAGTCAATTATCTAAGTAAATGAAACAACAGACATTTAACAATCACAGCACTGGTGTAGACACTTTACTTTGCAATAAAAATTGTTAGAGGTTTGCAACTGAGCAGTAAAAAGGAAAAAGAAAAGTAAATAAATGTAATGGTAATCATTGATCTATCAGTTCAAAATAATGAGTCACAATATATATTTAGCCCAATAAATGAAGAATATTTTAAGATAACATGAAAAGAAAGGGAAAAAGAGGAAAATAACTTTTATTGAAAAAAAAAAAAACAAAGACACACTTATTGGGCTGGAAAAAATGCGTGGGAAGTCAGTATTGTTCAAGCACATACGTGCTATACAGGTTCTGTTTTATCATATGCTATCAGGTATTACCCACACAACTGCATAAAAGTAGTGATGGAAAGATGTTCCCCATTCTGATGAAGTTTTTAATTAAATGACAAAAACACTAAGTCATTTTAATGAAAGTCCTGCTTTCCTTGTGGTGTGTTTGTCAGTAGATCTTTATTAGACAGTGCACATTATATGTTAGACCTCTTTCTAGAACACTATCACAACAAAGATATTATGGAGACAGGTCACATAGCAATTTGTCTGAGTGTTTATTAAGCATTGCTTTAGATATTTCAAATGATATGTAATTTGAGAAGAAAACATCTGTTTTACCCATATTTATGATTCTATAATATAAAATATTACTCACGTTTTGAAATTAGTTTTTTAATTGAAATAAAGATGTCATTTTGTTTTGCTCTTAAATAACTTTTAACAAAGCTTCAGAGAATTTAATTATTTCAGAGAGAATATATTTCAGCTACAACCAGCAAGAATTCTATCTCACTGTAACACAATTTAAAAGAAAAATATAAAATTGCAGGATGTATACTCAGAAATGTGATTTATTTCTTATTGTGTGCAGACTAGCTGAGAAGCCTAAAAAGTACATTGTGCTATATGTTTACGGTCTGTGGCATTAAATCAAACACTTAAATGTTCAAGTAAAACCACAGAAAGTGGAATAAATAAATAAACAGCTTTTATGTAGAGTGGCAATCCCACCCCCTTTACCTAGCAGCATAAATATATCATCTGTGATATCACACTACAATGAGGAAAGGACAAACTCATACCTCTCAACCTCTTTGCTGATGAAATCCAGACAATGCCTGACATAATGGTGATACAAAGGCCCAAAAATAGGGAGAGATTTTAAATATTGTTCTTATAAACTTAGAGCATTGCTAGAATAACAGTACACATGCTACAATGCATTTTTCTAAAGGATGTGAAGTCTGAAACTCAAATGTATGGTATTATTTACTAATTTAATTATTGAGATCATCCTAGTGATTTGCCAGAAAACCAACAATTTTTATGAGGAGCAAACTGAAATTTTGAGGCAAAAATCTGGACATTGTGAAAAAATCTGTACAGTTGAGAGGTAAACTCTAAATACATACAAATTCCCGCAACAATTTTAAGCGCTGGTTCTATAGTCTAAATATTCAGCAAAACAACATTTGATATTTTGAATTTTGGATCAAAGCAATGACTTCCATATCCTCATTTTACAAAGAAAGAAGTCCTGAAGGCATTTAATTATTTTACTTTTCAATAAGAGGAAAAAGGCAAAATAATAACAATAACAGAAATTCAGGAAGTATTTGGAGCCTTGAAAATGTTTTATTTAATCATCATTAATTCTTACCAAGGGTCATGGGAAAGAATGGATATTTACAGTTCTAAGCTAAAGAATATAGTTACTCACTGTGTATGCAGTGAGCTATATGCTTAAGTTATGATACAAATGTTTGTAATGAGAGACATGACCTCATGAGTTATCAGCTATTAAAATAAACTTATCTGATCTTATCTAAAACTGTGGATAATGACAAGTACATGGTTAAATGAATAAATGGAAAGTTGCAAGGTAAAATGTGAGGCAGATAATATAGTTGTAGCATGGAAATGAAAATGCCAAATAACAGCAATGGCAATGAGAAACGTATGGCACAGCTGAAATGCAAGCCTTATGTAGCTGGTGCAACTATAAGCATAATAAGAAGAAATATATATCATTTAATAATTTTTGTATAAGTTGTGTTAGAAGTATTCATTTTTCTAATTTTGTAAAAGAAGTAAAATATGTTCAAATAATTTGAGCTGTTTCTGAGTTCTATTCTAGCTGACATAATTGTTTATATGAAATCAGAAAATAATCAAAAAAAATAAACAAAAAATAAAGAAAATAATAAACAAAGAGTTCATTTAAATTAGATGCAGGTTAAGTATAATATTTTAGCAGAAAATATATTAAGTATATATTTAAAGAATGTTGGCTAAAAGGAGAGCAGTGTGCACATCACTGATATACCATGGCATAAAGTAATGTAATTTTGTTAAAAACTGTTGATGAGAATATAAGCAGATGAAATATAATTCACAGTCAAACACTAGTAATGGATCAGAAAGGTTTGTTTTTAATATTTTTTAATATTTTTGATGATTGAATTGTGAAGATTGTGCATGACAAAACATATTTATAGTATACAGGAATGGAGTAGTTATACACAGGAAACATACTAAAGTCATGAAGAAAAACAGCTAGACACAAAACAATTTTAAATACTGCATAGAGAAATAGCAATGACATTTTACATGACTATAATGATTTATTTACATGCTTATGTAGCTTGTCAAAAGAATGTTATATTGAAATAATTGAAAACATTTGAAAAGTCAAAAGTAACTTCATTGTCATTTAGATCTACACAAGTGTAGAGTAAATGTAATTTCATGCAATCAGCTCATCATGCGACAAACAAAAAATAAATCATATACATAGAAAGACATAGGGGGAATTTAATAATGCCTACACAGACTTTTTTCCATGTAGGCATAGTGGCACATTGCTTACATGAAAGGAAGCAGGTGTGAGATCCAGTAAAAAGAACTGAGCTGTGCACACTTGCGTGCCAACACGGAAGCATTCGTGGCATGCAAATCACAACATAAGCAGGTGAATTGCATGAAAATGAGGGAGGTATAATGATCCAGCAAGCAGATAGGTAGTCCTGCAGACCCTTTGTAGGTGCCATAGTGTACAAGGAAAATATCCATGTACAGGATGTAAAACAGACAACAGGGGCTGTAAAAGTGCAGCTAGATGGGCAGAAATAACATAGCAGACACAGCTATGTGCAAAACTATCCACTGTGTGTCCAAAACTGTATGGAAAATAATTTAAAATAATTGTATTTTTTTTAATAATCTGGGTAAGCTTGAGTGGCACTTTGAAGTGTGCAAACATGCTGTTATGAGAAAAAAAAAATAAAAAATACAGTAGAGTTGATTATCTGAACTAATTGGGACCAAGGGTAGTTTGGATAAGTAAATTGTTTGGATAATCAAACATACATTGAAATGGATAAAAAAACTTCTAAAAATCTTGTTTTAACTGCTCTCAGTTTTCCTGCACACACTTTTCAACCATTCAGCAAGTCCAGTGGACAATAAAGAATAATTTTCACACACAAGAAGGCAACAAGTTAAAAAAAACATGCACAAGCTAATACATATAGTATTTACAAATTCAGACTTTATGATTTTTCCTACTCAAAAACTTTAGAAGACTGGGTTCAGATAATTGATGTTTTGGATAACTGACTCTCTACTGTAGTGTAAAAAACAAAGTTATTACTATGTGACAGTAATGTATTATCGGACCCTGTGTGGAGTATCTACAATGGTGGAATGGTTCTGTTGCTAAGGAGGCAGGGCCTGGAACTGTGCTGTTTCCTGGTTATGTACACAGATCCCAATGCAAATGAGCTCAGGTTACTGAATAGCACAAATGGGTATCTGTCTCCACAGATCCCATCTGTGTAGGCAAAGAACCGTGCTGGTGTCCACAGAAGAGGTAGCTGACATCAAAGGGGGGGGGTGTGTCTGAGGACTTGTAAGCTGATTCAAGCTCAGAGGTGCCTGTTTGCACAGTGGTCTGCTGAGCAGTGGTGTGTGTACAGTTTCTACTAAGCTTTGTTTAGTTTCAGGCCACTTGTTTCATCATGTTTGAGCATGTTTGTGTGGTGCACTGCCGTGCTGAGTGTGACCTTCCATGGGGAGTGTACACTGAGTGCTGAGCACTGTTCACCTTCATGGCACGTGTTCGCATGGCACACCTCAATGCTGAGTGAGGAAGGTTGTCCAAAAAAAAATAAATAAAATTAGCTCAGAAAAGCAATGATATCTTAATTACTGATGACCCCTATTTCATGTAAACTAGGGACATTAGCAGTCTTTAATGATGTACTTGGCAGGTGGAATGCATCATAGGTAGCCAATCACAAAGGCTGCACCTACAGCAGAGCACTGTAAAGGTTGCATACACCCTGTAATCTGATTTCACCTGTGTACTCTTCACCAGTGGAGTACAGAGTTGGGAGTTTTAACTAAAGGAATGCTAGGAGCTGCTGCAGGTCTGCTACATATGTATGTGCTAGATGCTGGGGTCAATGCTGATGCTGCTGCTGAAAATAGGTCTAGATTGAGAAGGAGAAGAGTGTTCACACCCAGGGTAACCTTCCAGGATCTACATGAGCTGGAGATTGTAGAGTACTACAGGGTGGAGCGGGACATACTACAAGAACTAACTGAGTTCTGCTGACCTCAACTCAGACCCAGAGCCAACAGAGGGGAACCCATCCCAGTGGAAAGAAAGGTATGTGTAGCTCTTAGGATACTAGCTACAGGTACTTTCCAAAGACCAGCTGGGGACATGATGTGGGTATCACAGGCATCAGCATCCAGGGTATTCCTCCAGATCCTGGATGCCATACTACCACATACCAGTGAGCACATATATTTTCCCCTTACCCCTAAGGTCAGGGCCAGCAGTATGCAACACTTCTACTGTGTAGCACACTACCCTGAGGTATAGGGTGCCATAGATTTCATTCATGTACACATCAAGGCACCACCTGGTGAGGAGGGTAAAATCTATGTCAACCGTAAGGGGAATAACTCCAACTGCCAGGTCATTTGCAATACCCAGGGCATTATCATGAATGTGGGTGCTGGCAACCCTGGCAGTTGTCATGGCTCCCATATCTGGCATGCATCACAGCTGTACCAGATATTTGCTAGGGGTGAGATCCCACATCACCATTTACTGGAGGATGCTGGCTGCGCACTGGAACTGTGGATGATGACATCCATCAGAAATGCACACAAACCCATGGAAGAATGCCATAATGAGTACACACACAAACTAGGAACATCATAGAGCATGTGTTTGTGCTACTGAAGTCATGGTTCCAGTGTCTCGCTATATCTGGTGGAGCCCTGCAGTACTCTCCAGCCACATGTGCCCAGATGTTCACAGCATGTGGCATGCTACACAATATGATCCTGCAGAAACAGCTGCAACAGAATCAGTGAAGGGAAGGGATACACAGCCCCCCACCAGTGCCTAGGTCACCACAGCCACACCCACAGGGAGGCTTCAAGGAAGAAACCCCTGAGGTTGTCCCTGTAGCAGATGTAGGTGTGCCCAGTATGCCCTGGCCTTGGCCAAGGGACAATGCATAGCACATGCACTGACAACCTAGGGCCCTAGGGACTGACACCTTACTCCAACTTTCAAACATATTAGTAAAAATTATGCCAGCCAGCCCACGCAATGTATTGGCTGTGTACTGTGTGCATCAGACAGAGTCAGCCCCAAACTACAGGCCTGTAAACTGCTGCATTCGCAAGATAAGTCACTCATCTATTCACCACTTGTAAGGGGTACTAGAATATGGTAGAATATGTAAGGAATTGCTGCATGTATGCAAGGGAATATAGTGGGCTACTGGGCTAGTTGAGGAGATTTAACAGCCACTTGGGACAACAGGTACTCTGTCCAATATTTTGTGCTCCATAATATGCACTAGGCCACACAACCTTAAAATCCACTACATTATTCAAGGGAGATGGCAAACAGTGGGGTCACATGACAGTCGCACAACTGTGTATGCCAGCAGAGCATGGGTTGGTTGTCCCCCACCCACAATACAGTGTACCCATGCTACTGCTGTAGCAGTAAATCTACAATGATATATCAGCAGACCAGCCAATTCCAGGGTTGTGACATAGAACCTGGCCATATGTTCTATGTCTCATGTAATGCAGGGGTGACAATGTATATGTCTATATGCTGTTGATTATGTGATGAATGACACATCCCTGTCTGGAAGCCTGTGTTGCTCAGTAGGCCAGGGACATTAGCATGGGTGATGGTGTTGATGGTTTGAATCTGGCATTATCCACATCTTTTGCATGTGAGGTAGTCATATGGTGGTATTCCCACAGACTGTCATACCCCTCAATCTGTTAGTGCATGAAAGCTGGACAAAGCCAGAGAGAATGGGGGATAAAGGGCCAAAACTAGAGACAGACATTTTGATGCTCTGAGTAACCTAGATGGTAACTAGTATAAAGGTGGATTGCATCACAACAGAATATCTGAAGGATATAAATTCCAACACTCAAACATCTGTCTGTAGTAAATACTATTCACTGACTACATTATACAACATTTTACCAGAACCCAAGAAATGTATGAGGAACAGACCAGACATATAGGTGAAATGCTGGACACTATGAAAAAACATGTACAGTGAGAGTTATGCAGACTGTCACCCTGTATGTGGTGTACATTATGTACCTCAGTCACATATTAATTACTACACACACCCAGGGAATGCCATGGACAATGCAGGGAAGTGCTCTAGAAGTGCTGGGATTTCCCCGCTCAGGTTCAGATCCTGTCAATTATGTTATTACATTGAAAACAGGTACAGCTGCCAATGTTTGTTACACACAAAATCCCAGCCTGGAGTACAGGTAGCTCTGGCTTGGAGTCACCATGTAAGTACTGACAGTCCCACTGGGCATGCTCCTACACTTGGCTAACTTGAGCATAATTCTGTTGCCTCTTGCTCACAAAGACCTGCTATGTGGAAATATGTCTGTACATACAGACAGCTACCTATAAATATCAGTCTTATGCTATTCCCCCCCCCACATGCTTAGTGTATCTATCAGTATGTACCCCATATAGATACAATACAGATATAGATAGCTATATATATATAATACATGGATTCTCCACATATATCTACATAACTCATTTACATAACATACACACACAACCACATTTATACAGACATCCCTGTTATACACATTTATCCCTCTCTCTCCCCCTCTCTCTGTATATATATATATATATATATATATATATATATATATATATATATATATATATATGTGTGTGTGTCTGTGTGTGTGTGTGTGTGTGTGTGTGTGTGTGTGTGTGTGTGTGTGTGTGTGTGTGTGTGTGTGTCTGTGTGGGGATGCATGGATTTTCCCACATACCGTTGGAATGCTGAGGTTATCTGCACTCACACATCGAAACAGATGCTCAAAGGAACCAAACCAATGCCACAACAGCACATAACCCTGTGCTTGTGGAATGTCACCTTGTAGACAGACACAAGTAAGCAGGTGTTATACTATACAATGGTTCAACGCATGCCTTGAACAGGCCATATTGCCTGTCTAACTGCAACCAGCCACATATGGCTACACTGCTAACTGAACACACGTAGCAGGGATAGTGACAAGTATCACACTCCTAGGACATTCGATACAATAACAGTACCAAGCAATATCACTCTGCAGGGCACACATGCTGTCTAACACAAGGCTACTTTGTGTACTCCACAAGTCCTGTGCCTGCAAACACATATACAACAGATGTAACCTGTGGTGCATGCGATAAGTACTGTGAGCTATAGTGTATAATAATAGATAGGTAGGGGTTTTAATCTCACATAAGCCAAGTGTGTGTGTGTGTGTATGTGGGTGTGCAAATGTATCTCCATACAGCACTATGGACAAGCCCATATTGGCTATCTCTGTGCAATGGTTATGCATTTTATGGCCCTGTGAGTAGTTGCTCACCACTAAATTGCCCTCCTCTACAAAGCCTGCTGATGTTATCCACCTTAAGAGCACTGGCTGACAATCTAACATCAGTTAACCTCCATGGCACATGTGATAAGTACTGTGAGCTATAGTGTGTAATAGTAGAAAGGCAGAGGTTCTATATTCATAGCAGCCAACTCTGTTTCTGTGTGCATGTGTGTGTGTGTGTGTGTGTGTGTGTGTGTGTGTGTGTGTGTGTGTGTGTGTGTGTGTGTGTGTGTGTGTGTGTGTGTAAATATATCCCTGTGCAGTGCTACAGACATGCCCTTATGGGCCATCCCCATGCAATAGTCATGCACATTTCTGGCCCTGTGATTAGCTGCTGGCCCTAAATTGCACTCCTATACGTAATCATAACTGATGTCCACCACCTGTCTGACCGAGAAACAGGATATTTTAAATGTGCCAACTCCATCACCATACCTTCTAGATTTGTAAGTTCAAATAACCCAGGTGACATGTAGCAAGGATAGCAGACCTTATCACAAAGTATGCATGCATGAATATGCTGACTGCCCCCATTGTCTCTGATAAACTGTTCTAAACATATGCATCTAAGGAGCCATGCACGTATACTGCTGTACCTTGCTGACACCATATTTCTGCTGTGCTGCTATGCCATCCTATGCCTCTGTATTGCTGCCATGTGTCCATAGTGTATCCCGTCAGACTCCTGGAACAGAAAAAATACACAGGTCTGTGACACAACTGTCATTCTGTAACACTACCATCAGTCCAACATCATGCAACAAAGATACACAAAGTGTGATGTATAATCATGACACATGCTAGCATACAGTACCATTTTTGGCCCACAGAAAGTGGCATGGCAAAACAATACTGCACTACACAAGTACATATCAAGTGATATAGACACCCTGTGCATCAGACACATAGTAGTATTTCCCTGCACCAATAGCACAGATGGCAGGGATGTGGAACACAATGCTAGTACCTGATGGTGACTGCAGAATGCAGGAGCTGTGTCCCTCGTGGGACTGCCCAGGATCACATGCCCATAGCCTGCCACATCATGGTGTGGACAGCACACTTCCTTCTGTCTCGCTGGAGGTGCTACCACTACTGGAGCATGACTGTGCATGGCCACATGAACTCTCACTAGATGGTGTTGCTGACCTATGTCCACATGTCTGATGCCCAACCCCAACCAGATCTTCCATCACAGACAACGTGTGGGCTAAGACAGACACTATCTCAGCCCACAGTCTGTCCACTGCATCAGTGAACCAGTCCAGGGTGTCTCCAATGCAGTGTAAGCAGTCATGGATGCCAGACTGTGCTGCATCCATAAGCTTAAGCATCCATCTGGTGTTGTATTCTGAATGTGCCTGTGCCTCTTTCATGGCCCAAAACATGTGCCAAGTAACCCATGATGTGACACCTGTAACAGGTGGTGGATGGACAGCAGTCCTCCTATGAGAACCCCTGTCAATCCACCTGTGTGGGACCTTGCCAGATCTCTGGCTATGGTCAGTGTCTACACTTACTGATGCCATCATTTTCACACTGTCCTGTTCAATGTCACCACCGTCTGAATGTCTAATATCTGTGGCCTCTGGGGACTGGGTATGTGTGGGTATACTGACTGTGTGCAGTGACAATAGGGGCAGAAGAGGGATGTCAACCTCTGGGACAAATTCAGACCCCGACAACCCCACATATGCCTCATTATGGCTACCATCATCATCAGAGTCTGATGAGACAAAGACATCAGGTTGTGAGGGGGACAAACTCCATCCCCCCCAGTCACCTGTGAAAACCAAGACAAAAGCAATACATTACTACCTGCACTTTTACATATGGTAATCTACACAGACTCATACAAATAAAGATCCACAACTGCAATACCGGTCTCACATCTTCTCATCTCTGCTCCCATGGACAGTAGACAACCTCACACCAACATAAAAAGAAAAGTCATGCCCTTTATAACATGCACTTCAGCTACATCCAGGTAATGCTGACAGTACAATCTGCCTGTAAGGTATGCAGTGTAACACTATACATGACAGAACTACACATAAAACTCAGTACACCTGTCTCGAGAATGATATGCCAGTACTAGTGTCACTGCCTCAGCTATGTAGCATCTCCCTTCTGCATATGAACAGGTATCTTGGAATAATTGCATCATGTATACCAGGTTGTGTAGTTGCACATAACTATAAGAGCAGACGTGTTGATGTTTATTTAAATACACACCTGTGACTAACCAGTCTATTAACCATAGTTAACTGTCCCAGAATGGAACATACAGATATTCTACTCTGGCTAAACACAACATTTGTACATAGCATAATATGGCAGCCCTTAACTTTCATAGTGTATGTATGATCCGTAAAAAAACAGTATCACACTTACCAGGTACAAGACCATAGACTTGGTCCACACTTGACAGACCTATGAAAAGGTGATGGAGAGGTATTGTCAGCACCACCAAAGATTGCAGCACTACAAGGTAATATGTGCATATATCCACATGTACAGTAGCTACTGTGATACAGACTGTATTGCTGACATTCTGAGTATGTTTGCACAAATGAGCATAAACCCTAACTCCCCCAATGCAGATAGACTTAACACTCATGTACAGCTATGTACAGCTTGCCATAACTGGTACAGTATTACACTGGTGAACACAGTATTATTACCTGGATGCTTGTCTGCTATGGACACTGTGGCACCCACCTCCACGATGTATGGTGTGATGGATGCCTGGGAGCTGTCATGTGTTCCTAGGTTTGTCAGGAATTCCTCTGTGACTGAGCATGATTGTTCTGTCACAGACTCTCCATCGATGGCAACACAATCCCTGGCAACAGCAACTGCCCTTTGCTGTGCAGTATTCAGCATGTCTGTGGCCCGCTGTTGGATCTGCTCATAGGTCCTCTCCTGTTGGCCAATCTGATTGACATCTTTCACAAGGTCTGCCCACTTGTCCTAATTATGCCTCCCCCTGGACAACAAGATATGATAGTGCTGTCTCAGTCCATCCAGTAGTATATCATTCTGCACCTCTGTGAAGGGGCATGTCTCCTGTGGTACATGGTTCCTGAATGAAAGCCAAAAGGAGAACACATTACAGGAAAAGATACATGGATGTCCACTATATTCAGATCCGACACACTCATAATGGTCTGTACTATCCACTGCTCCCACACACATAGTTTCATAGGTAGGTACTAGGCTACTGGCCCTAGGGCCTATATAAGCCTAGCCAAAAAGGTACCCTGGCTTTCGCCACCCAAGAAAATTATTTTTCTGTGCCCCTGTCGAGCAGAGCCACATAAATGATCCCCAGGGTGAATTTCCTATTTCCCATCCAATCATCAAGATTTTTCTTGAAGAGTGCTAATGAGTAGCTCTGTTTGACATAGATAGGTAGTCTGTTCCCAGAGTATGGAAAGTCTCTGGGACAGGAATCTATCCCTCCAGCATGTTCTGTTTATTGTGGTGACAAGGTTTAGGTCCCTGCAGCGTGTAGCTCAGAGGGATTGGGATTTCTTTAAGTGGAGCATGTCCAACAGCTCTGGGTTTGACACAGCTCTGTATGTCGAGCAGAGATTGCCTCTGTGTAGCCGATATGTGATGGAGTAAAGCTGGAGATTTTTGAGACGGTCTGCGTAGGGCATCAGTTTGAGGCCAGTAATCCTCTTTGTGAGGTATTTCTGTGGCCTCTCCAGTTGTTGTAGATGTCTTGTAAGGTACACACCAAAATGGGGTGCTGTACTCTATAATGGGTCTAATGAGTGATGAGTAGAGGGGAACAATGACCTCTTTTTTTCTGGATGAGAAAACTTTTGTGATGAGGTGTGCCACGTAGAAGGATTTCCTGACCACTGTGGTGATGTGATTATCAAAGGAGAGACTACTGTCCACCTGTGTCCCAAGGTCTCTTATCACACTTTCAGTGTTAAGTAGACTACCACCTATGTGGTAGTTCATGGGTACAGAGTTTTTACCAAAGGGGATGACAATGCAATTTTTGGCATTGAGCTTCAGGCCATGGCTTTGACACCAGGCATTTGTCTCAGTGAGGCCCTTTTGTAGGATGTCCACATCATTAGTAGTTTCAATTATGGCTCCCAGTTTGCAGTCATCTGCAAACTTCATTAGACAAAGACCTTCTGTGTTAGCCTGTACTTCAGAGAAGTAGATACCAAACAGGAGAGGACCCAGGACTGAACCCTGTGGTACTCCACTTTTCACTGGTCTGAAGTCAGATTTGGAGTCTGCTACTTTCACAGTGTGGGTTATGTCCTTAAGCCAGTTGGCAACCTATCTTGTGACAAATGGATTTATACCTAGTTTAGTGAGTTTATCTATAATTCCATAGTGGGGGATGGTGTCAAAAGCCTTGGCAAGATCTAGATAGGCTGTGTGAACCACCTTACCCTCATCTATGGCTTTGGTGACTGCTTCAAAGAAGTCTATCAGGTTTAGGAGACATGATCTGCCTTTTACAAACCCGAACTGGGTGGGGTCCAGAGTTTGGAGATTACCAATGTCTTTGTTTATGAGTTCCATGATGATACGTTCCATGGCCTTGCAGACCAGGCTCGTCAGGCTAATAGGGTGGTAGTTCCCGGGGTCTGTTGTGGCTCCCCCTTTGTGGAGTAGGATAACCATCGCAGTGCGGCATTCAATGGGCACAAAGCCTGAGGTGAGGCTATGATTGAACATGGTACTTAGTTGGGGTGCCAGTTCATTCTGTAGTTCATGTAGAACGCAGCCTGGGATATTGTCAGGTCCAATGGATGCTGTGTTCTTAGCTTTGGAGAGTGCGTTTTTACCTGTGCAGCTGTGATTACATTCCATTATAGAGATGGGGCCTCTAGGGGGTGAGAGGGTGGAAAATTTAGCACTGAACCTATCTGCCAGGATGTTGGCAATATCAGTTGGTTCTGTATATTTAGTGCCATTGTGCTGTAACTCAGAGCAGATCTGAGTGTTGCCATTGAAATTCTTGACATAGCTATAGAATGCTTTGTGGTTCTCTTTAGAGTCAGTGGCAATTCTGTTTTCATAATTAGCTTTGGAGGATTGTATGAGGGATCTCAGCTTCTTACTGAGGCTGACCAGGGAGCTCCTCCAGTCACGGGATTTTACTCATTTTTGCAACAGTTTCTTTCTTCTGTTGTAGAATTTGTTGATGGCAGAGGACCACCAGACTGGCTTCCTTTTTTTGGAGGATAGCATCTTGATTCTGTTAGGGATAGCATGATCCATTCACTCGTGTAAGTGCTTATAAAGTACATTTCTGTAGGATTCAGCAGTCGTATCTCTATTGTCTGTCTGCATGGGTGTCATGATGTTTGTCACTTCTGTCTTAAGAAGTGTGAAGTTGGCTTTGGCAAAGTTTTTTTGGTGGTTTCCCTAATGGGGGGTGGGGGTGGGATGTGGGTGTCTAGGGTGATTAGCTTGTGGTCAGATCTCACTAATGAGGAATTGACCTCTGGTGTGGAACACCGGTCGCCCATGTTGGTAATGACCAGGTCAAGGATATTGCTGCCCCTGTTGGGGGTGTGAATAAGTTGATCCAAGGTGTTGGAATTTATGAATTCCAGAAAACGTTGAGCAAAAGAGTTGGTACATGAGTAGTTTTCCCAGTTAATGGTGGGGTAGCTGAAATCACCCATTATTAGGGTGTTGGGTTATACCCTAATATTTTCCAGTGTATCAAGAGATGAGGACTGGGAATCCTGGGGCATGGTGGGGGGTCTGTAGCAAGCTACAATTTGGATTGCGGTCTTGCCCAGAATTAGTTGCACTTGGATAATCTCGGATGCATTATGTTGTGCAACTAGCCTGGAGGTGTGGATATCCTTAATGAATATGGACACACCTCTGTCTTTAGTGCTTCAGTCTGGCTTATGTATGAATTATAGCCTGGTAATGCATGGGGTGCTCTCTGGAGCTTTGAACCAGGTCTCTGTCACTGCACAGATGTCGATGTTCTCCATTTTAAGGAGTGCATTGAGTAAGTGCATTTTGAGGTTTAGAATTCTAGCATTGAGTAGCATTATCCTCAAATTTTGCTTGCTTGTACTTGTTATGGTGGTGAATTTGTCATTTGAACCTTGCCTAAAAAGACACTATAGGGGTGGCAAGAGCCTTAGCCAGTATCCGGAATCCCAAGGGCAACAGGTGCAGGCCATCTCTGGAAAAGCATCGTGGTCCATCGATTATGTCATCCCAGGCAGACAAATACTGGATCCCATAAAATGACACCAGAAGCTTAGCCAGTTGTTGAAGTCAATCATTTTGTCCTTGTACTGTGGTATCATTCTGGGTGATGGTAGGATGCTACTGAGGGCAAGGGTCATACCTGCCTGGGCTACAGGATCGGAGAGCTCCTCCATGTCTCTTTTCATGTAGTCCAGGGAGGTATATCTCAGGTCATTTACACCAACATGGACAATGACAGAGTCATATTTGTACTTGTTGTGGAGTGACCTGAGTGCATGCATTATGCGGTGGATCCTGGCACCCGACAGGCAGCTGACAGTAACTTTCTCCTTGTTTAGCCTGGTGAGTGGAATGTCAGTGTGCCTGACTATAGAGTCACCTATGACTAAAGTGTTGAGTACGTTGTTATGCCTTATGGGCTGTTGTTGAGTAGCACACTGAGATTGTGGGCTATGTGTCATTTGGGTTGTGTTGGGGCATGGAGTTTGCTTGCGTTTCTGCTTTGGAGATCCCTGTTGCTTGGGCAGGTTTTCATTGAGAGCCTCCGCAAATGTAGGTGTGTGTTTTGTGTTTCTATGTCTGTGTTTTGGTGGTTTAGGTTTTGAGGGACTATGTGATGAGTGTGGGTTAGTGCAAGTGTTTACCTTCTCCTCTTGACTGTCTATTCCAGTCTTGGGAGAAGAGAGCTTTACTTCCAGTTTGGCTATATAAGTGCATCTCTCACAGGTTGTAGTGTTGTGTGGTAAAAGGAGAGGGCTGTCTGTGTACATGAAGCAATTGCTGTATTGCCCCAACATGCCCAGATTCATCAGGTAGACAGGAGAAAACACCGGAAGCTGACCCTTAGACATGCCTGTGTAGGTGCTTATTTATTAAGTACTAAAAACTGCTTTCGTCTAGACAAGTGAGGAAAGTTGAGTGCTGTAATTTGTAGCTTATTTAGTGCTTACAATGAGTTCTGAACAAGTGCTGAACTCAAAGAAAGATATTTGAAAGCTCAAACTAAAAAACTGGCTAGTTTTAAGAAACAAAATTAAGCTAGAAGGCACGCAGGGTTCCTGAAAGAAAACAAAAGGGGAACACATTACAGGAAATGATACATGGATGTCCACTATATACAGATCTGGCACACTCATAATGGCCTGTACTATCCACTGCTCCCTCACTCCATCATACTCCAAAGTCTGGCAACACTCCATATGTGTGAATACCACCAAGAATGTAGCAATACTGGGGTATGTCTCTGTGTGCCGTAACAGGTTCTGCTGTATGTTTCAACACCCAGCACTGCAGTCTACAGTGGTGTGTCCCCTATGGGCAAACTCTCACTGATATGTCATATGGCCACTGCGAGGCAATTAGCAGTGTGCTATTACGACAACTATATGGGGACAGTCCAGCAAAACCAGTGTGCCACAATGACAGAAAACAATGCAAACTTGCTGTAGTATATGTTCCCTGTAGGCATCATACCTCTCAACTATAAGGATATTTGCAGAATGTCAGGATGTTTGCCTCATAGTTTTGGTCAGTTTCACACAAACTTGTGCATCTCTGACAAACATTTAAACACTGTCACTGAGTTTGGGCCTTGGTCCCCCATAAATTATGGATTTGTCCTGCTTTCATGCTGAAAGGGATTGACAGGTATGTTAGGCACAGCTGTCAACCAAACAGGGACAAATGTCAACAGAAACAAGGACTTAGCCAGAGTACATCAGGGACATTCAGGGACAGTTTTAAAATGTTAGAACTATGTATGTGAGACAGTGAATGAATTATGGAGGTGAATTACAGTGCATTGTTTGACATTACATGAGTGTACACCCTTACTCATTGTCACAATGTATTATGTCTAATCCACTAGCTTTCCTACAGCAGCCAACTGTTGTAGGAGGGATTGACAGGAACATAGCTGAGATGTGATTGAAAATCAGGGACAGTTGAGAGGCATGTCTATAGGTGTAGGACAGCAGAGTATCGCTGACATGGCATTACCATAGCTCTAAGACAGGCTTACTGTTGGAATCTCTATTCCCCATACCTACATCCCCCATCTACATCCTGTTATATGGAAAAATCTGTTACATACCTGGTGTAGTACAATACACCTTTTTGGAACTTTGCTTCGGGTAATCTTTTGGAAATATGCTCTCTGTGTGAGTTAAGTCTCATACAGACCTGTTTCCCATAAGCAGCTGCTTGTCTTTTTAAGGTACATTTATTTATTATTTATTTATTTTACATTTATTTTGCATTTGTTGACCGGGTTAGACTGGCTGTGCAGGTGCCCTTTTTCAGCAGTGACCCAGGGAGAAAAGCTCCATTTAATACAAGTAAAAATAAGATAAGATAAAAATAATACAGCAGTCAAGTATTAATGTGCCACAGCTTATTCTAACAAATAGTGTAAGCAATGAAAAAAATTAAGAACTCTAAAACAGTCTATACAGTACAATCACAACAGAAAAAAAAGACTACTTATAGCCTTTGCAATACAATTTGATTAAACAGTAGTTTAGAATAAAGGCTTTATAGAGTAAGGGAATGCAGGGATATACAGTGGAATAGTATGGTAGAACTGAAGAGGGAGAAAGAGGGAAAATATGTATATATTTTGTGGTGGCTGAGTACAGTGGCAGTACCAATGATTTCTGAGGTGGTATTTTAATGCTGATTTGAATAATTTTGTGTTGGTAAGGGACCGCACTTCTTGAGGTAGTTTATTCCAAGACATGTATGCGTGATAGCTATACAGTTTACATCCAGTTTTAGTTTTGAGTTTATAAATTTGGAGTAAGTTTTGATCAGAGCTTCTAAGTACCTTTTTATGCACTTTTTTTTTTAAAAAATACAGTATTTAAATTGATTTAAACTGTGTATGAAGGAGTGTTGAAGGAATTTTTAACTGGTTATTCTGCTCTTCAGTTTCCCACCCACCCGCCCTGTTTTTGTTTTGGTGTTAATCTTAGTGGCATTGAAACTGCCCGCCCCTCAGCCTGCCTCTGGGCCCATCTCATTTGCTCACTCAACTGAGTGCAGTGAGATCATATTCTGATTTCAGGCACTCCTACTGTGTACAAAGAGAGCATCTGGGAAATAGAAAAAAAAAAAAAAATTAAGCTTATTTCCTGCCTTTCTTGTTAAGTGGTACAGACTATTTGTAGGCTTCTGAGCCCCAAGCCCTTCTGTGTTTGAGGAAGCCTTCTAGCTTGTTTTTTTTTCTTGTAACTAGCCAGTTTTCTAGTTTCAGCACTCAAATCTGTTTCTTTGATCTCAGCACTTGTTCAGAAAAAAAAAAAAAAAAAAAAAAAATGTCATCTGCTTTTACTGTACTTGTGTTTTTACCTACTTCTTTTTACTTTTGCATCATCTTAAAATACTCAATTGTATTTATTACTGCTTGGTGTAACTCATTCTAAGCCTTTTGGTTTAAACACTTGGGCTTCGGACCAGTTAGTTGTTTTGCACTGAGAGGTTTGTGGTCTGCACTGTTGTGGCAGAACAGGTAGCTTACATCCTTCTAGGTTGAGAACTGCTGATTGAGGGCTCAGTGTCTGTTATTCTAAAAGTGTATTAATTCTGGTTTAAGCACTTGGGCTTTCAAGCCAGTTATTTTACATTAAGAGGGTTCGTGGTCTGCACTCTTGTGGGAGGAGAGGCTGGACTCTGCCCTTCTGAGCTGGGAATTTCTGGTTAAAGGCTTATAGTGCATGCATATCTGAACTGTTTCTTACTGAAGTTGGTGCCTTGTTTGCTGTGGCATAGACTGGATTCGGGCCTGCTGGATCTAGCTTTGTTTGTGTAACTTGAGCACTAATCCAGACATTCTCTAAAGTATTCAATGGTATTTATTACTGCTTGGTTGTAACTTGATTAAAGTGTAGCTATCATTCAAGTCTTTTGGATTAAGCACTTGGGCTTCAGACCAGTTGTTTTACATTAGGAAGGTTTGTGGCAAGCACTGTGGTGGCAGGACAGGTAGCTTTCATCCTTCTAAGTTGGGAACTGCTGATTGAGAGCCCAGTGTCCAAGTGTATTAGTTCTGGTTTAGGCACTTGGGCTTCAGGCCAGTTATTTTACATTAAGAAGGTTCGTGGTCTGCACTCTTGTGGGAGAAGAGGCTGGACTCTGCCCTTCTGAGCTGGGAATTTTCTGGTTAAAGGTTTATAGTGCCTGAATATTTGAACTGTATCTTACTGAAATTGGTTCACCTTGTTTGCTCTAGCATAGACTAGATCCAGGCCTACTGAATCTAGCTTTGTTTATATACTTGTTGTTTGTTTGCTTGTTATTTCCCTGGAAGCTAATTCACCTAATCGCAACTTCTCAGCACTTCTGTGGATCACTAGTGATATCTGCATTGCTTACTGTACTTATTTCCTTGTTTCACTTGAAAGAAAGTTACTGTTTGTCGTTTTGCATTTAGTTACTTGTATCACATTGCACTCAAGTTACCTGGCACTTGCTCACTAAAGCAATTATATAAGTCAGCACTAAAATTAAAAGCACTACACCCTCACTCCCCACTGGCCCTTGTTTTCAATTAAGGATTTCCCAATATTATTCTAGCATGTCCAAAGGTCAGTTGTCAATCTCCTCTCCGGTCCAGCTGGTGAATCTGGGAATCTTGAGGCAATGTTATAACTGCCTCATGTACACAGACAACCCTCTCCTCCTCCCACATAACACAAATACTTGCGAGAGATGCAGCTATTTAGCCAAACTGGAGGCTGAGCTCTCTCAACTCAGGACTGGCAAGACCAGACAGGAGGAGAAGGCAACTACACACACCACAAAACCAGCCTCACATAATGCTACCACTCCACTGAATCAAACACATAAACACACAAAGACATACTCGAGGCTCTGAGTAAAATTTACCTAAACAGCAGAGGCCTCCAAAGCAGACACCCAAACAACTGCTACCTCAAGACACCCCACAAGCAACACATAAACCACAAAAGCAGTGTGCAAAGCAGTCACAGCCCTTAAGGCCAAATACAACACCAAACATACTTGTCATAGGTGACTCCATAGTCAGACACACTGACGTCCCACTCACCAGGCTGAACAAGGAGAGGGTCACAGTAAGCTGCCTATCGGGCTAGAATCCGCCACATAACACAAGCACTGGTCACTCCACAGCAAGTACAAATATGACACAGTCATTGTCCATGCTGGTGTGAGCGACCTGAGACACCTCCCTGGACTGCATGAAAAGAGACATAGAGGAGCTCTCTGATTATGTAGCCCAGGCAGGTATGACCCTAACCCTGAGCAGTATCCTTCCTTCACCAAGAATGATGCCACAATATAGAGACAAGATGATCAGCTTTAACAATTGGCTTAATGTCTGGTGTCATTCAAAGGGGATCAGTGTCTGTCTGCCTGGGATGACATGCTTGACAAGCCACGCTGCTTATGAGGGCGGCTTGCACCTGTCACCCTGGGATTCGGATATTGGCTAAGGCTCTTGCCACCCCCATAGTGCCTTTTTTAGGCAAGGCTCAAATTCTAAACCTACCACCCTAGAAAACAAAAATGGGAAGAAATTGAGGGTAATGCTGCTCAATGCCAGAAGTCTAAATCTCAAAATGCACGCACTCGAGGCCCTTCTCAGTATGGAGAACATCGATGTCTGTGCTGTAACTGAAACCTGGTTCAAGGCTCCTGAGAGCACCCCGGCACTATTAGGTTTTACCTCATATTATGCGTTCCGGCCCCAAAACCCAGACCACTCCACAAAAGGAGGGGGTGTATCCATATTCATAAAAGATACTCACACCTCCAGGTTGGTGGCAATGCATGAAGCTTCGGAAACCATCCAGGTGCAACTAACAATAGGCAAAACTGCTCTACAAATTGTAGCATGCTACAGGCCACCCTCTCAAACTCAGGAACCCCACACAGCCTTCCTGAAGACACTGGAGGGTATAAATGTATCTCCAAACACCATCATATTGGGTGACTTCAACTACCCGAATATAGACTGGGAACATTACTCAAGCCCTAACTTTCTAGCCCAACGGTTCCTGGAGTTCATAAATTCAAATGCCATGGAACAGCTAGTCACTGTTCCCACGAGAGGAGAAAATATACTAGATCTCATTGTCACAAACATGGGGACAAAATGCTCCACACGAAGTATATCCCTCATTGGTGAGATCTGATCATAAACTAATCTCACTGGAAATCCACATCCGCCCCCACCCCAAACAAAAAGACCATAGTGAAGAACTTCTCTAAAGCAAACTTCACACTACTCAAGACTGGTGTGGTATCCTTCAAGGCCCCTGAGTCAGAGGAAACCACAACCCAAGCTCGGAAGCCCTTACAAATGCCTTCTATGAACACCTCCAGGACTGCATGGATCAGGCAATCCCAAATAAAACCAAGACTCTTTCCACAAAGGGCAAACGTCCAGTCTGGTGGACCCCAGCCATTAACAAACTTTACAATAAGAGGAGAAAGCTATTACATGATAGAACAAAATCCATAAAGGAAGTCACCCCTGATCATTATTAGTAAAAAATATGAGCACTCATAAAATCAACTAAGGCCAATTTTGAGAGAAAAATTGCCATGGATTCAAAGGACAATCATAAGGCCTTTTTCAGCTATGTTAGGAACCTGGGTGGAAACTCACAGATATGCTCAGAATTAGTCCAAAATGATACAAAAATCACTGAACCCACAGACATTGCCAACATACTGGCAGACAGGTTCAGTGCAAACTTCACCCCCCTCCCCTAAAGGAGAGATAACTATCCCAGCCGAGTGTAGCCTCCCGGACATCTCAAATGCGCAGGTGAAAGCTGCTCTTTCTAAAGCTAAAAACACAGCATCAATGGGACCGGATGGTGTCCCCGGCTGTGTGCTACATGAGCTAAATTAGGAATTAAACCCGCACATAAGGCAGCTGTTTAATCTCAGCCTTACCACAGGATACGTGCCCAAGGAGTGGCGTACGGCAGCTGTGGTCCCACTCCACAAAGGTGGCCTCTGGACCCTGGTAATTACCGCCCCATAAGCTTAACAAGTCTAGTCTGCAAAGCTATGGAGAGGATCATAATGGAGCTCATAAACAAAGATATAGGGGACTTGCAGACATTGGACCCGACCCAGTTTGGCTTTGTCAAGGGAAGATCATGCCTTTTGAACTTGGTCGACTTCTTGAAATAGTCACCAAGGCCATTGATGAGGAAAGGCAGTCCATACAGCCTACCTTGACCTTGCAAAGGCTTTCGACACAATACCCCACTCGGGTATTGTAGAAAAACTTACCAGCTTAAATGTAAACCCATATGTCACAAGATGGGTTGCAAACTGGCTTAAGGACAGAACCCACAGGGTTAGAGTTGCTGGCGCTGTGTCAGACTCCAAGCCGGTCACAAGTGGTGTCCCACAGGGCTCGGTCCTTGGCCCCCTATTGTTTGGCATCTACTTCTCAGAAGTACAGGCCAACATGGGAGGACTTTGGCTGACAAAGTTTGCAGATGACTGCAAACTGGGCGCCATAGTGGAAAGTGCATCGGACACGGATATCCTTCAGAAGGGACTCATGGAAACAGATAGCTGGTGCCAGAGCCATGGCCTGAAGTTAACGCCAAAAAATGTATAGTCATACCCTTCGGAAAAACAAGGTAACCCCAAGCTACCATATAGGTGGCAATCCACTAAGCACAGAAGAGGTTATCAGGGACCTGGGGACCCAGGTTGACAGTGGCCTTTCTTTTGACACTCACATTGCTAAAGTGGTTAGAAAGACCTTCTACATTGCCCACCTGATCATGAAGGATTCACATCCAGATCTAGTGAGGTCATTGTTCCCTGTACTCTTCACTTATCAGACCAATGATCGAGTACAATGCCCCATTCGGGATGTATCTCACCCGACATCTGCAGCAATTGGAGAGACCCCAAAGTTCCTCACCAAAAGGATAAAGGGACTCCAAAATCTGTCATATGCTGCCAGATTGAAGAAACTCCAGCTCTATTCAGTCGCATACCATCTGCTCAGAGGTGACATGTGCCTGACATACAAGGCCATGTCCAACCCGGAATTAATGGACATGCTCCACCTCAAAAATCCAAATCCACCAAAACCACTAGAGCAAGCGACTTAAACCTTAGCACGGATATAAATAGGGCGTGCTGGAGGGATAGATTTATCACTCAGAGACTCCTATGCTGTGGAATAAAATCCCGGTCCATGTGAGGCAGAGCACCTCGCTGACTCTGTTCAAGAGAAATCTAGACCTGTGGATGGGAGATCGTAGGTTTACCCCGGGAATCATCTCTGGGTCACTGCTGGACAGAGGCACAACAAACTAATGGGCACAGTATTTTTTCATATAAGGGGTGGCGTAAGCCACAATAATTTGGGCTAGGCTTATAAATGCCTTAGGGCAGATAGCCTAGTATAAACCTATGAACCTATGAACCTATAAGTTGCCTAGAGAGAGAGTAATAAGAAATTAATGGAGCAAGTGGTGGGCAGAAAGAAGGCAAGTAAAGATAGAGTAAATAATGGAGAGTTGAGAGAGTTTAAGATGGTGTGGTAGTTCTAACCAGTCCATTTGTTTTAATGAGATGCAATGACGGGACCCGGGATTCATGAAGCTTGCACCAGGCGCAGGCATATCATAGGCGATATAATGCCAAATATGGCCGTCGAGTGATTCAGGTACGACCCAATCCCATGTGCACTACTGGCGTATGCCAGAACAGCGCAGCCCTCGGCTTAGGTATGCTAATCACCCCATGCACAGTGCCACACCATGCAAATGAAGGTATATAGCGATTCATGAAGTGGTGCAGGCGTAGCGTAAGCCCATGGAAATGTAAACCAAAAAACACGGTTTACATTTTCCCAAACAGAACATCGGAGCTATGGAAGTGGCCCAGACTCATGTATTACAAAGTTAACATATGCCAATGGCTAAATACACAGCCAACGGCATAAGAAAAGATGCACAACACCTAAAAAACAACATTTAATGTCATGTCCACAACGCAAAGTACAACCGCAGGGCATGTGTACGCAAACTGGAACACAAAGAAAATATATACAAATGTCATAAAATTGCAATGTAATACAAATCAGGATTTCACCATAATATGCAATGGTATGCATGGTACACCACAACCAGGCTGCAAGGGTTGCTAAGGGTCTGTGACAGTGTTCGGCACGGTAACTATGAATTAGTAGTCAATGCCATGCAAATGAGGCACGTAATACTGAATTGCAAACGTCCCACCGGATTAAGGATGTACCATACAGCGCAGTGCTATAACACCGAGGAGTGTTTCAGAGGTATACATGACATCAGCAGAGGGGTGGGGGTGTGCCACCGTAGCTGTAAGCACATTGGAGCAATGCAAATCTGGCCTGGCCGTTGTTAAGCAAAGCTGCAGGACAGGGGGTGGGGAAGTAGGTATAGAATCATTTAACTGAGAGCACATATGGTGCCTGAAAGCGCATGTGTACAGGGATGAAAACGTGCCCGAAACCCCGTAAGCGGATGCACACGCCACGAACAATAGCACAAACAGGAAGGTCAGGGGAAGAAAAGAAGGAAATGCCGCAGTAGGGTAATTGGAGTACAACTGAGCAATTAACATCTATTAACTCACAGCGGGCAATCGACGGCAGCTGACAAGTCTGCTTGCAGAAACCTGCAAAACAGGATAGGGAAGGCATTGGATTGCAAAGAAAGGAGGGGAGGCATTGGATTGCAAAGAAAGGAGAACTGTCATAGCAGAGCAAAGCAAACCTACAGTAGACTGGCAATAGAACACATTACGCAAGATAAGCCAGGTCTAGGAAAGTACAAATGAAAGCAGGCTGCTGGATGCATGCCAGAAAAAGGTAGGTGAAACATGAAGAAATGTAAAGGGAAAGGCAAGAGGTAATCCACGGCAGCCAAATGTAATTCAACACCAAAGGCACCACAATAGTAGTTCCTGTAGTAAATCACATAAGATACCCTGTAGCTACGATCATACATACACACCGTGTGACATCATCGGTGCTCACAGCACAATAGTATAAAGAGTGAAAGCACTCTACAAACACCTGTGTATTCCCAAATACTGCATCATAGGTGTAAACACACGGGGAACTTTTAAAATGTACATGTTGGGAGCTGCCATAGTCTGTGATTCATCACCATGTGTTAGAGACTAACGGTGTTGTGGAGGATGATGCCGACAACCACCGCAGGCCCCGGAGGAGGAGAAGAGTGTTCACACCAAGGGTAACCTACCAGGGGCTACATGATCTGGAGATAGTAGAGCATTACAGGGTGGACAGGGACATCCTACAGCAAATAGTTGAGCTGTGCTGGCCACGCCTGAGAACCAGAAACAACAGAGGGGAACCCATCCCAGTAGACACGAAGGTATGTGTAAGCTTGCGAATACTAGCCACAGGTACCTTTCAAAGGCCAACTGGAAATATAATGGGGATCTCACAGGCATCAGCATCCAGGGTACTACACCAGTTCCTGGATGCCATGTTACCATATGCCAATGAGCATATATACTTCCCCCAAACTCAGGAGGAGTTGGCCAGTAATATGCGTCACTTCCACCATGTGGCACACTACCCGGAGGTACTGGGTGCAATAGACTGCACACACATACATATCAAGTCACCACCTGGTGAGCATGGTAGGCGCTACATAAACCGCAAGAGATTCCACTCCATCAACTGCCAGGTCATGTGCAATGCCCAGGGCATTATCATGGATGTGTGTTCTGGCAGCCCTGGAAGCTACCATGACTCCCATATCTGGCATGCCTCACAGCTGTATCAGGTATTTGTCAGGGGGGACATCCCACATGTCCACCTTGTGGGGGATTCTGGCTATGCACTGGAGCCATGGATGATGACTCCCATCAGAAATGCACACACACCCATGCAAGAACGCCATAATGAGGCACACGCACAAACCAGAATCATCATAGAGTGTGTGTTCAGGATGCTAAAATCACGGTTCCGTTGCTTGGACACATCTGGTGGAGCCTTGCAGTACTCTCCAGGCACGTGTGACCACATCCTCATAGTATGTGCCATGCTACATAATATGATCCTGCAGAAACAGCAGGGACAAAATGGTGAAGGCCCTCATAGCCCACCGTAATTGCCAAGGCCATCACAGGCACAGAGGGATTCAGACCATGAACACCCTGTGCCAGCCCCAGTAGGCAGACAGAGGCATGCCCAATATGCGTATGCCTTGGCAAAGAGGGAACGTATAGCACATACTCTGACAGTGTAGGCCCCTACGGACTGGCACACCTCTCCACCTGCACACACAGTAAAATGGATGGCACACACACACAACCACCTGTAAATTGTAATGTATAGGTGGCCCACTGTGTGAATCCTACATAGGCAGCCCTCAAACATTGTACACACAACAGCTATTGGAACAAGGAATGTCAACACCTGAACAGTACATGCGCCTATCAGCATATGTTGGTGCTGTGTGTATAGGTTCCTAGGTACATTGGTAGGTACATGCCCGATTGTCAGAGGCCATACACCAAACAAGGCAAACAGTGTCTGCTGTCACCACAACATCGAGTAACCATCTGTTGCTCAGTGGAGCAGAGGCAATCGCGGGATCACATGTGTGTAAGCACTGTTCTGCATACACTCTGCACGGATTCCCTGCTGCGCTAATGAGGGGCTCCACATAATGTAATCATGGATGTTGTGTCAAGGCATGGGGTGTACCCATGACAGGTATTCGTCACCCCAGCATGCTCCACCTATGGTCGTTTGAAGGTATAGCACATTATCGTGTGTGGCTCACTGTGATATACATACCCAATACTGGAGCACATCCAGTAAACATCACATGGACATACCATTAATTGGACTCATCCATATGTAAACTAACTGAGTTACCCATGTGAGTGCAGTATGGAGTAACAGCTGTAGTATAGTCCACATACAAAATGCCATAACATGTGTACAAATCCCAGATGGCCAAGTGGTAAATGCAGTGACCGTTGTGCATGTTCCCGGTCCCACATCCTGCAAGGGATGTAACATAATCCCGAAAGCACGAATAATGCATGTCAGATGCAGGTCATCAGATCATGTTTAGCACACGTTAGCGGGAATATGTGTTGCCCAGTGCTGGTAAGCGTCGTTTAAATATGACTATATGGATATGCGTGAAACAGGGCTAAGCTTCTCTGAATATCGCGCAGATCACGGTCAGTGATGTCCAGAACAGGTGAAACCAGCATTATTCACCCCTGTACTAATAGCGCCTGCTCTGAAGGGTAAAACGACCACTGCCAGGAGTAGAACACGCAATCATGTATACAATCACCTAACACTATGGTAGCCAAGATGTACCTACGCAGGTGTGTAATGTGACAGGTTCAGACGCAAACGTGTGGAGTCCAGGAAACAGTATACACCGACAAGTACACAATGAAAGGTGAAGTTTGCCTGTCACTTTCCCTGTCAGAGATATATATATATATATATATATATATATATATATATATATATATATATATATATATATATATATATATATATATATATATATATATATATATATATATACATATATATATATATATACATATATATATATATATATATACATATATATATATATATATATATATATATATATATATATATATATATATATATATATATATACACATATATACATATATATAATACAGATAGAAAGGGTGATAGAGAGATATATGTTGATATATACGGATTCACCGATATCTGCAAATATATAGATAGGTCAACGACATTCATAAAACTTTGGAGGTACAAATAAATAGGATACTGCCAACTATGGAATGTGTCACATACCGACACGTGTAACCACAAGGCTGAAAGACCGAAAGAACACAGTACCGTAACACTAGAACCGCGAGTAATATTATCACGATATGAATGGACATTTAGTTACCGCTGCCGGTGTTGCGGTCCACGTAGGTACTGTGTTCAACTGTGTTTGTGATTGTCGTAGTCTGTGTATGTGTGTGTTGAGGGTGCCGTGTGCATTTCCGTGTGACTATGATGTGTGTGTGTGTCTGCATCGTATGTCTGTTAGTGCCAACTCGGAGGTAGATCATTATGGTAGGTGTGGGTATAGCTAGCCGTAGGCATACAGTTACCACCTGTCCCACATTAGAAGGGACAGCCCGTCCCTGGGCAGTTGTGTACTGACATAAAACATTACAAAGGGCAACTGTCCGAGATTGTAGGACATTATTATGTCCCATATATTATGTAATACTTGCATTAAATAGTTATGCCTGTATGTAAGAAACATAAATGTTACATGCAATATGATAAGTAGCCAAAGTCTCACAACAATAAGTATGTATTGAGGATAAAAGTATGTGCTATCCTGTGTACTGACCGTGGGTATGTGTCGGCCTGTAAACACCGATGTGTGTCCCGCAAGTATCCCACAGTGGCCATTTGAAAAGGTGGCAACCCATGCCAAAGAGGTTCAGTTACCAACACAACTGCAATGACTGCAAATATCTGGGACAGAAATACACGGGACAGCTGTCATTTAGAAACATCCCTTTACATATCGCTGTAATTCTGGAGGTATGGAAGTATCAACCTCACCTGCATACTATATAGAAACCAATTAAGAACGGCCCAATGTATAATCCCATAACAAAAGTCTACTAACTGTTAGCTCTTTAATTAGGGAAGGAGCCCACACACATATATAGAATATGTAGAAATGCAAGCCCCACAAACCTGTATATGCTACGTACACCCACCTACATCCCCCACACTAGAAACTATAGCAATACAGACTGTAATTACAGCACAAACATCCAGTCAGTCAATTACATCTGCAGAAGCGTTAACATACCTTGTGAGAGACACATTTAAAGGCGCCATGTGAAATCATAGCCGTTGTATAATGGAACAAACGGCGATGTTACAGGTTTTGTTTGCAATAGTCCCTAATCAGATGGTTGGGATGACAGGTACACTCACATGTAGAACCACATACTCTAGCCGTCACACACAATCCATGGGAGACATGAATCCAAACTATACGTGTCTCTACACAAAGCAGTTGTAATTACACACAACAAAACACAATACAGGCTGTCTCCCCGAAGGTAGGGCAAATGGGCAACGCCCAAGTGGAGAATTCAATTATACCCCACTGTTGCCACGTAATTGGCAAATGGAGTGGCTGCACAGCTGATGTGCAAGTAATAAGTCAATCAGGAACACCAATTGACGGCAGGAAACCACATGTTACAGGTATCGACGTATATAAGGATGACTTGCCAGACATTCAAACCGTATGCTCATACCATAGAACTGTTTAAACAGTGTAAGAGAGATAGTTATGAAAGTCCGGAAAGATAACAAGGTATATAGAACACTCGGTATGTAAGTGTATGTATAGCCTGTTTTGTATTAATTATGTTAGTGTATGTATAGCCTGTTTTGTATTAATTAAAAGTGTCTGCAATGCATAAAGTGGGAAAAGGTATTTATGTAGTGATGTCTTGCTGAGCATAGTAATGCTTGTAGAAATTGTGTGTCCTGCAGTGGGCCACAAGGGAAACATCACAGACACCATAAGGGATGCTACATGAGGGCTTTAAACAGAACAATTCCATACCACCTGCAGTCAGTGGTAGGGTATGTCCAACAAGTACGTGCCATAGCAGGGGATAGTATATGTTGATATACTGTCACAGTAGGTATGTGTATGGACATATAACGACAATGACATGTCTAAGGTGGTCCCGCTGTGCAAGTATGCTTTGCATTATGGGATACTATGTAAAATATGTGTAATGTACAGTATTGTAGGTACATATGTCAGATATGCTACACAGCATACCAGGCATATCATGCATACCAAAGGTATAGTCTATTGGCATGTACAATATACAATAACAGGATACATATGGCTTGCAGTCATGGGACACTATAATAGCATGATAGCTAATCTAAATGGAAGGGCTACTCAATTAACCATGCACAAAGGACATGTAATAGCGTCACAGGTTCATATTGGGGTTCTATGCAGTCTGGCAAGTCTATGTGTAAGCACAACTACAGTGTTCACACCAGCTGTACCTATCTAGGGGTAGTGTCCTGTCTGTGAACAGCAGAGCCATGTGTTACCTGCACCTCTGCACAGTACAGCCACTGCAGTGATCCCTGGCGTACATGTGTCTTCCATCCACCAAGTGAGGTATCACATGAACAGTGCTACTGAGTGTCCCTGCGTGATGTACATAGGAATCATGTTCCAAAGCATGGTGAATTTCCGGTTTGGGAATGTAACCCTCAAGCA